>NW_024092219.1:0-17204 GCF_014356525.2 Nilaparvata lugens | reverse complement strand
ACAATATTGACCCTATTGGAAACCCCTCTCACTACAATGACAAGGACGCGTCTGCGCAATCTCCCCCCCCCCCCAACATTACCACTCCTGGACAATGACAATGTACAGTGTCATACTGTTCATTAGTTTTTGCATTCACATTTCTTCCAATTGAATATTGTACCCTATTACTACTTCAAAGAAAGTAAATGTACCTAAATGAAAAAAAGTGAACAGAGAATTGGTTTATCTTGGAAATCTTGCAGTATACTAAAAAGTTTTTTTATTGCAGAAATTTTCGTTGAAGCATGAACTATTATTCATTCATATTATCCAATAACTTACTTTTTCTCGAGAATTTAGGAATGATTGGTTGTTTTCTAATTACAGTATAAGAAAAAAACATGTAAAACTTGATCTCTCCAAAACTAATTTTTCCCGGGTAGTATCATGTAAAGTTCTTGGGTTGAATTTGAATTGCCATGCATGGCCGAACATGGATAATAAAGATTCGATGAGAGAAGAATGAACCATGTCTCCAAAATAGCTGTACAAATAGAATATAGTACAGATTTCATGTGATATTGAAATGAAATGGAATAAATAAATATGGATGTCAAACTACTGTATAAGCATATAGAATATAGAGCATATTATATGAATATCAAAAATCAAATCAAATCAAAATTTATTTCCATAAAAACACTTTACAAAACAAAAATTAACTAATTATTTACGGAAAAATAGCACCCGCAAAGAAAAATCTGAGCGTGGAGTGCGAGTTGTGCTTATTTTTTACAATGATGAAAAATACAATACCGTAAATTTTTTGAGTATATAATTATAAAACAGAACCAGAAGTAACAATGGCATATCACAATGATAATCTTCTTGTAGCATAAACCTGAGTCCAATGATATAACTTCTACATTGAAAACAACACATATATATATAATATATATATATATATATATATATTATATATATATATATATATATATATATATGTATGTATATATATATATATATATATATAAAAATAGTGAAGCAGAGACATTACATAACAATAATCGACCTTGTAGGGGAATTTATTGTAAAAATGTAGGGATATACTCTCCCTTTATTATTTTCCCTTATTTATTTTATTTTTATTTCTGATGGTGATCTGCAGAAACCTAAAACTCTATTTGTTTTTGTATACTGTATTTATTTTCTATCATGAAATAATATTTTCTGTTTTTCATAAAATTTTCTAGATTGAAGAAATGTAAATCAATATGATAACAGCAAATACACTGAAGTTTAGATGATTTATTCTCGTATTTATTTTTTTTCCCGGATTGAAATCAGCTCAATTTATAGAAATCAGTTATTCATTTATTTAGATTTTTTTATTCTTCAAGATGGCAGCTCACTTTTTAGTTTGAAGCAAATATTGTTGGATAGGTTACTGTTTAAGGATTACAATATAGTATTTGCTTTCAACAATCATCAAATCTCTAGTGTGATATTTTTTGCAGCTCATCTCTACTATTCTCATTGGACTGAACACATAATTTTATTCATTCTGTATTTGAATTGTTTCCTGCATACATCTAAGTCTACCCTTTGCCGGTTTATCGTTATGCCTCGTAGGTTGTATGGTGTATCTCATATTTCTAGTCTGAATTACTTTTGTATGCATATTGGATAATATTTTTACTATATAATTCCCTCACAGTAAGTACTCCCAATTCCCGAATATAGTATATAACATAAAACACAATAGCGCAGACAAGAAGACGGGCAATATCTCATTGAACAAAAACAATCAATTGTTTCGACAACCGAAAACAGTTTTCCGGTGTGAGTGTGTGTACTGTATAATCATAGCAGTTGGGCTGTGTTAGTGAGTTCGACCACACTTTTCGAAAGGCTAGTAGGGAATTGAAGCTTTCTCGATATAGAGTTCTTTGCAGGTACTTCGTTCTAGCGTCTTTCGGACGCTATTTTCCAACCGATAATCATGAAAATGGTACCAAATTGTTCAGAAAGATTTGGACATCTGGCGCCGTACCGCCAAATTTTGATATCATTATCAATTTTTTCCTATTGAACGTCAACTTTGCCAAATTTTCTCCAAGTTCATCGAATTTCAAAGTCATTTTATAGTTGGAAATTGGAATTTGGCGGTACGGCGCCAGATGTCCAAATCTTTCTGAACAATTTGGTACCATTTCATGATTATCGGTTGGAAAATAGCGTCCGAAACACGCTAGAACGAAGTGCCTGTTTCAGCCCTTTTTCCAAATTATAACATTGCTCTTAAACGTTGATGTCTATGCCATGCTTCATTTACCTGGTCAGATTCGTCTGTCCGAAAGCTGTATTCTTCAGAATACCAAGTTAGGTTGGGTAGTCTGGGGCTCCATTCCTGCTTATAAATCATCTGTCACCCATCAACACATTTCCAATTTCGTTTCTAGCATTGAACATGTGTCCAACGCAGACATCTCTAAGCAATTGGAAAAATTTTGGCAAATTGAAGAAATTGATACTGAATCCAGCACGCCAGCAGAACACGCACAAATTTGAGCAGCTACATTGAGAATGTTCAACGTCAAGATGATGGCAGATTTTCTGTAGCCTTGCCGGAAAAAGAAGCTACATGAATGACATCTCCTGTAATGTCCAATCATCCGTTCTATCTCATCACATGCCACTAGAGTCACAAACTTCAGTGTTGAACAATATCATTCATAAATGTCTGATTATCATCGCATCATCCGTTCAACAGCATACGTTCGTCGTTTCATCCTAACATCACTCGACGTCATCATCCTGATCAGCGCAGATGTGGTACTCACAGTAGAGAAATTCAAGAGGCAGAAATTGTGATCATTCGCACTGTTCAAGCAGAAGCATTCACAGAAGAGATTCGTCTTCTCCATCAAGCAGAGAATTGCTTCCATCTAGTCCTTGAAAGCGCTATCGCCATTCATTGACAATGACTCATTATTGAGAGTTGGCGGCAGATTGAGTCAATTGGACTTGCCGTATGACTACAAACATCAAATCATCTTGCCTTCTAAGCATCGTTTCACTCGTGCGCTCATCATGTCATATCATCGACATCTTTCTCATGATGGAGTTCAGAGCACCATGACTTCATTACGTCAGCGTTATTGGATACTATCTACTCGTCTACAGTCAAATCAGTTTTGAAATCCTGCCATTTATTTTTCGCTTCGCCAATTTCGTTCGGAACAAATCATGGGACAACTTCCTCCTGTCAGAATACAGTCTGATTTTCCATTCTATAACTCTGGCATAGATTATGCTGGACCGTTTTCATTACTTGTTGGTTCCAAGAAATCATGCACATATCGAAAGCTTATTTAGCTATCTTGTCTGCATGGTCATGAAAGCAGTACACGTAGAAGTCGTCTCAGAGTTGACAATGAAAGCCTTTATAGCAGCACTCATACGCTTCTCATCATGTCGTGGTATTCCACACACCATATTTTCGGACAATGCAACCACGTTTGTAGGTGCAAACAATGAACTACAAGATCTACATCAGTTCTTTGAGTCGTCTAAAACTCAACAAGATATTCATAACTACACGTCGGTTCTCAATATCAAGTGGCACTTCAATTCCACTCGCGCCCCATCATTTGGAGGTCTGTGGGGGAATGCTGTCAAGAATTTCAAGAAAATTTTCAAAGTCATCACATTCAATCATATTCTTAATTTTGAAGATATGACTACATTCGCAGCTAAAATTGAAGTATCCTTAACTCTCGTCCACTCGTACCTCTTACAGAGGACCCTCAAGATCTTCAGTATCTCTCGCCAGGTCACTTCTTAGTTGGTCGCCCATTGACTGCGTTGCCATTCCATTGCCCACCCACCACCCATGTCGATAACAGGTGTCATTGGAAACTTCTTCAAAAAATCACTCAAGAACTTTGGGACAGATGGTCTAAAGAGTACTTAGTCACACTTCAACGCAAGCACAAATGGCTTACTGAATCGGACAACCTCACAGTTGACACCATGGTTCTTCTGAAAGATCTCAATTCTGCTCCTTCCACATGGAAGTTAGCTAGCATTATTGAAACTCATCCAGGTGCAGATGGAAAAGTTCGTGTTGTTACAGTGCAGACTGCACATGGTAGGTTCAAGAGAGCCATCTCTAGTCTCGCTCCGCTTCCAGCATTTAAAGATGATTAATTTTTTGGTAGTCATTCACTACTTGTCCTTTTGTATTAACATTATTCATCATGTTATCCACCTATTATTCGTATTGCTATTGTATTTCTATTCAACTCATCTAACATATATCTATTTTTTCGTACTCATCATTTTTTGCACTCGCTACGTCTTGGTTGACAAGACTCGTTCCTGCATCGAGGGGGGAGCTTTATGTTAGATTTCGTCTCATATTTTAGCCAGTTTTATGGTCGTCCATCTTGTTTTTGTAATATTGAATCTACCGCTGCTACAGTCCTTGGACAAATTTCACTTGTCATGCGATCTCTGATGTCACAGTTTCATTGATCGCTTGATCGATAGTAGCGCTAGTTGTCGTCTGCTTCTTTCAGTGTTTTCTAGTTTAATATTTGTCTATAAGTACTTTGAATTGTATTTTCATGTGTTTTGAACCTCCATTGGTATACTTCAACATTCACATCAATCTCAACACCTTCAGTTCGCTTAATATCGATTTTATATTTTCACTTCTTTCAATGAGTTTGTGCACATCACTGCCGATCACGTCATGTTTCCGCTACGGGCAGTTACTGTTTCTTCAACCAGCAGCAAGCAGCGTCACTCTCTTGTACAGTCATATGATGTAACTCTTAGTTCAACGTGTCCATCTTGGAAAACTTTATCCATTTTCATCATTCATTATGTCCTTGTTTGTGTGCTTATTCGATAACCATTCAACACATTTATCATCAGTGAACGTTTTTCAACCATAATTTCTATGAGTTAACATACCTTTCGGGACTTTTCTACTGAGCGTCCCTTTTGCAATCACACCATGCTTTCTGCGTACCATGTTTTCAATTATCATCATATTAGTGTTATGAACTGTAAGTAATTTCAACATGCTTTTCCACCATGAATTCTACATGAACTTTCAACAATTCGCAATATGAACTTTTGATTCATTATTATCACTTCAATTTTACTGAGCATCAGTACACATTATTTAGCGGTTACATTCATTCATCTTGTATGCTCATAGGAGATACATTTTCAACTTGGGAAGTCTTATGCAAGTGCAGCTTACCTTATTCAACATTTCAACTCGGGAAATTTTGCGCAAGTGCAGATTGCCCTTCATCGTCAACCGCTAATCATTTTTAGCTACTCAGTCTTAGCTACTCATCATTTATTTAGTCGAACATTGTCAATCTCAATTCTTACTGATGCCAGTGATTTCATTCATCAAGAACATTTTATCTCGTTATTCAAATATTTATTCACTGCAATTACATCAACTTTAGGACATAACTTCAAACATAATTTATTCTACTTAATTCATGGTGGAACTTTTTTCCAATTAACATTCAACCAGTGAAACTCATTCAATTTGTGAAGTGCCCATTCGTCATTATATTCATTATCAACTTTAATATCGGAACAGTCTCATTTTCAATATCTCAACATATTCAAGTCAAGTTCTCTCTGCATCGGTCACCGTTATCAGGATATAGTCAAGATATCTACATCGTTCAACTTTATTAGCCCAGCAGCTGTCTGCAACTACAATGTACTTGACAGGAGTCAAGTTTCATCCACGGATTTTGAGTCACCGTAGGCCTATCACTTCGGCAACACATCATTAATTATTCAGGGAAGTCTTATTCTAATATTCACATTTTTGTACTTACCCTTTCAGAGGCACTGTGTTTACTGGTAGTCTTCATCCCATCAATTTGTTCTTGATTAACTTCGTATTCTAAATAATAACTATTTAATACTATCAATCATTCGATTTTTTATCTTATATTATTATTACTTATGTGTTCTACATATAGTAATCCCCATGTCACTTGACATGCTGTCATTTCCCAGCCCGTATGTATGTACAATATGCTGAGCTTCGGCTCCTTTCAATATTGTATTTGGTATTTTTCAACCTTTTCTATTTTTAATTATTAATCGAACCTTCAGTTCTGGACAGACTTCCTGCTCCTTCTGCATACATTATAGCCAAGTTGCTATATTAGTCTTCTTTCAGTGTTACATAGTCAACAGCTTGAAAGCATCAGGTACGATTGGTTTCTACCTAAACTGAATTCTAGTTATCATTTTGAAATTAGGTAATTGTTCATGTTCATATAATTTTTGTATTTCATACCTTTAGATTGCTAAGATTTGCAGGACTATTATCTAGGATTTTTTGTTTCTCGACTGATTTTATTAGTCAGGTTAGGATTCTCATCTTTACTATCATTTTTCAAGTATTTAAATTTTATTCATTTAAACATTGCTAAATTGTACGTTGAATTCAATCATTACTCAATGTCATTATGTTCTATTATTAGTTCAGCATCAATATACTCTATGTGTATTTCAACATTAACATTGAAATCCCAACTTTATCTTTGTATTACTCAATCTTTTGCGCTCACAGAGGTAACATCATTTGAAACATTGTATCATTATTCTTAAACGTACTAGCAAAAAGTCTAGGTACAATAAAACAACTTGAGTGCATTCCTAATTCTTTTTATTTTAATTAAACTACATTAATTTTAAGCATTCCAATAGTTACATTCAAATATCAGCATTACATACGGATAATAAGAAACTTATTATCTATCACTCTTCATTATTAGTCATCATTATTGCACTACTTTTGTGCATTCTACTTGTGCTCAGACGCACATTAAACCAGAGGTATTTTTTCGGATCTACACATTCAAGGTATGTAAATCCGCTCATAGCAAATAATGAAGGCTGTCAGTGCCTAGATCAGATATAAATCTCATCTATACACTTTCACACAGTCCACTACTTTGCAGATCGGCCTTACACCCGATCTACTGACAGTCAACATTATTTCTTGGTCCTCGTCCGGCACGGATCGTCTGGCATCCTGTGGTGATTCGTTAACTATTTTATTGGATTGCTAATTTTCATTTTCTCTTTGGGTACCTTAATTTTTCAAGTCCTCTGTAGTTAGTTGAATATACCCAATACAGGTAGAGCAGTCAGCGTCCATGTTTATCAACTGCATTCTAGCATACATTAGTCTTACATCTTCTAATAATATCATATATAATTCAGTATCGAAGGGTGAACCAGCACTGCGGCCAGAAAGGTACACTACGTTGTATCGGCGCAGTGAAACGAGCCAACCTGTAAACTGTTCGTGGACCCAGACCTGAGCGAGAGCCGATTCCAAGCACAGAAGCATTAGAACACTGCTGCACCTCGCATCTTGCCAAGTCTAAAGGCAATTCATCTGGGGACCGAATCAGTCGCTGGCTATTCAATTTGTAAGACAAACCATTTATCAATTCTGTAAATTCATTTACCGACATACCTTTGTAATATCTTTTCTCTGTGAGCGTCATAAATTTTTTAGGATACTATTCAATTTTTGCTCTTTCAAGAGACTTATCTATTCATCAATTACTTAATATTTTTAAATGCATTGAATTCATGCAAATATTAATACTTACCACGCATTTGTGCTATCTTGATAAGCATTTCATTGTGCATTATCACAATTTTACGCAACTAGTCAACAAAACCATTGAGACATTCATTATTTCAAACAATCAACCAATTAGTTTTCATTGACAATTTCTATAATCAACCATTGTGTACTTATTGCGTTAGTTATTGTGTTACATCGTTTTATTACGTCCATTCAACATTATATTCATATATATCTATTCTTATATTACTCAAATATTTATAATTTTTTCAAGTCTATATATTTTTGTACAATTCAGTTGGAGAATCCAAACGACTCGCTCGCCACCCTTGAAGGTGAAGTTTCTCAAGGTGAGGTCAGACAATGTCCTCTCCCACCATTCCTAACAATCTTGACACTATCAATCGGCAATGATTCGATTAATTCAAGATGGTGTTATCAAAGAAATTCAAATCGTAATGACTACTTTTAGCTGAAGATCTCAAACAAGAGATTGTTAATGCTTAAGAAAAATTTTCATAGTACTACTGAAAATCTTCCAACAAAGGTTGGCCTGTGACATTGAATTGTGCCACCAAATTCGCCAGAATTTTGGTACTGTTAATTCTGTACTCTCCAAGCCATATATGATATGAATTGAAAACTAAAAGAGTAAGTGAAGTCAGCTCCCCATCTCACTCAAATCATGTTGATTCTCCTCACATGGTGAGCGCTCGTCTACCGGACATTCCATTGCCAAAATTTGATGGCAGTCTCAGCGCTTGGCTCAATTCAAATCGACCTTTACAAGTCTGTTATCAATAACCGTAACCTTGATAATACATTGACATTTCATTACCTGCGTCAAGTCCTTTCTGGAGAAGCACTAACAGAATTTCTAATTCTCCTTCTGGAGATTTTGAGTTAGCATGGGAACTCTTGACTCAATGTTACGATAATTCATAATTCATTATTAATTGCCGAAACTCATATTCAGCCATACTCAACCCTCCTAAACTGACTGTAGATCATCCCAATCGTGGCGATTATTTATTGACAATCAAAAGACAAATATCTCTGCTCTTGAAGCCCTTGTGCTCAATATTAGTGTGAAAGATCTCATTTTTATTTTTTCAGTGTCACGATTTGACAATGCTACTATTAGGATGGGAGAGATTTTGTTCCACAAAATTAAATTACCATTGATTGCCTTTGGGACTTTTAGAGTCGCAACATAAAATCACACAAGCACTGTCGAGCTCATTCAACAGCACATCAGTGCAACGCAATATGCCGGCTAATACCACAGCTCACCAGTCGACAACCATCACAGCCCAAAGCCAATATTGAAGTTTCAACACTTCAAATTCACCAAATGTTTTCAACAGAGCATCAACTTCTGAGTGTATTTTTGTCGCAATGGCTCTCACAACATTTTCATTGTAATCAACTTCTCAAAATTCCAACTTCAGAGCGAACCTCTGCTGTATGAAAAAATCTTTGTGTGTCAACTGTATTCGGCCATGGGATCGAGCTCACCAATGTCGAGGTTCCAGCAAGATGGGCAATTTACGACATCACACGCTACTTCATGGGTCAAGTCCTGTCCCAAGAGGTCCAACTATGTAACAACATCGAACCATGCGCGCAATCCAGTGAAAAATCTGTCGCAGAGCATGCAGTACTGTGAGTATAACATACCTCATCAGTCACAACAACAATTAAGGTATGATAATCATACAACCAGCCATCGCAAATGTCATCAGTGCATCCAGCATCAATGAACTCCAATCAGCAGTGCCGATGACACACATGGTTTCACCTGCGCCGCAAATGTCAACTAGCCTTGTCCAGCAGTTGCCGACTTCTAGTGTTGTTGTCAATCAATCCCTCTAGACCTCATTCATCAATTCGAGGGAAGTCGTCAATTTGAGTCATCTCAATCAGTTTGCAGCCTGCCACAAATGTTGTTGAATCTCACAATCAGACAGTCAGCTATGCCCACAGCGCACCACAAATCAAATCCATTGATAGCAGACGCACTTGCATCATGCCTACAGCCCAGCTGATCGTCTTTGACAAGATGGTCAAGCTGTAATTTGCCGCGCACTCCTCAACAGTGGCTCTGACAGCTGTTTTATTTCACGTCAATAGCTACTCAATTCAATTACCCACTATTTGTACTGGCAGTACAGTTCACACTATCTGGCAGTAATGCTACCTTATTGAATTTGTCATCTTCTAAAGTATTCACTCACCTGACCGAACTTGGTCAACTCACATTGATTGCATTGTCACAGAGAAAATTGTTCCTAGTGTTCCACCATCTGGACTCAATTATCAGATTTCAAATCCCCCCCATGTTGTTGTAGCCGATCCTACTTCTTCACGATTTCAGGAGTGGACATACTCTTAAACGTTGATGTCTATGCCATGCTTCATTTACCTGGTCAGATTCGTCTGTCCGAAAGCTGTATTCTTCAGAATACCAGTTAGGTTGGGTATCTGGGGCTCCATTCCTGCTTATAAATCATCTGTCACCCATCAACACATTCCAATTTCGTTTCTAGCATTGAACATGTGTCCACGCAGACATCTCTAAGCAATTGGAAAAATTTTGGCAAAATTGAAGAAATTGATACTGAATCCAGCACCAGCAGAACACGCACAAATTGAGCAGCACTACATTGAGAATGTTCAAAGTCAAGATGATGGCAGATTTTCTGTAGCCTTGCGGAAAAAGAAGCTACATGGAGGACATCTCCTGTAATGTGTCACAACATCCGTTCTATCTTATCACATGCCACTAGAAGTCACAACTCAGTGTTGAACAATCATCATTAAATTGTCTGATTATCATCGCATCATCCGTTCAACAGCATACGTTTGCGTTTCATCCATAACATCACTCGACGTCATCATCCTGATCAGCGCAGATGTGGTCTACTCACAGTAGAAGAAAATTCAAGAGGCAGAAATTGCATCATTCGCACTGTTCAAGCAGAAGCATTCACAGAAGAGATTCGTCTTCTCCATCAAGGCAGAGAATTGCTTCCATCTAGTTCCTTGAAAGCGCTATCGCCATTCATTGACAATGACTCATTATTGAGAGTTTGGCGGCAGATTGAGTCAATCGGACTTGCCGTATGACTACAAACATCAAATCATCTTGCCTTCTAAGCATCTTTCACTCGTGCGCTCATCATGTCTATCATCGAATCTTTCTCATGATGGAGTTCAGAGCACCATGACTTCATTCGTCAGCGTTATTGGATATATCTACTCGTCGTACAGTCAAATCAGTTTTGAAATCCTGCCATTTATGTGTTTCGCTTCGCCAAAATTTCGTTTGGAACAATCATGGGACAACTTCTCCTGTCAGAATACAGTCTGATTTTCCTTCTATAACTCTGGCATAGATTATGGGACCGTTTTCATTACTTGTTGGTTCCAAGAAATCAGCACATATTCGAAAGCTTATTTAGCTATCTTGTCTGCATGGTCATGAAAGCAGTACACGTAGAAGTCGTCTCAGAGTTGACAATGAAAGCCTTTATAGCAGCACTCATACGCTTCTCATCACGTCGTGGTATTCCACACACATATTTTCGGACAATGCAACCACGTTTGTAGGTGCAAACAATGAACTACAAGATCTACATCAGTTCTTTGAGTCATCTAAAACTCAACAAGATATCATAAACTACACGTCGGTGTAGTAAACTTATAAACTTTATCCCTTTTCATCATTCATTATGTCCTTGTTTGTGTGCTTATTCGATAACCATTCAACACATTTATCAGTGAACGTTTTTCAACCATAATTTCTATGAGTTTAACTACCTTCGGGACTTCTACTGAGCGTCCTTTTGCAAATCACACCATGCTTTCTGCGTACCATGTTTCAATTATTCATCATATTAGTGTATGAACTGTAAGTAATTTCAACATGCTTTTCCACATGAATTCTACATGAACTTTCAACAATTCGCAATATGAACTTTTGATTCAATATTTATCACTTCAATTTTACTGAGCATCAGTACACATTATTTAGCGGTTACATTCATTCATCTTGTATGCTCATAGGAGATACATTTTCAACTTGGGAAGTCTTGTGCAAGTGCAGCTTACTTATTCAACATTTCACTCGGGAAATTTTGCGCAAGTGCAGTTTGCCCTTCATCGTCACCGCTAATCATTTTTAGCTACTCAGTCTTACCACTCATCATTATTTAGTCGAACATTGTCAATCTCAATTCTTACTGATGCCAGTGATTTCATTCGTCAAGAACATTTTATCTCGTTTCAAATATTTATCACTGCAATTACATCAACTTTAGGACATAACTTCAAACATTAATTATTCTACTTAATTCATGGTGGAACTTTTTTCCAATTAACATTCAACCAGTGAAACTCATTCAATTTGTGAAGTGCCCATTGTCATTATATTCATTATCAACTTTAATATCGGAACAGTCTCAATTTTCAATATCTCAACATATTCAAGTCAAGTTCTCTTCTGCATCGGTCACCGTTTATCAGGATATAGTCAAGATATCTACATCGTTCAACTTCTATTAGCCCAGCAGCTGTCTGCAACTACAATGTACTTGACAGGAGTCAAGTTTCATCACGGATTTTGAGTCACCGTAGCCTATCACTTCGGCAACACATCATTAATTATTCAGGGAAGTCTTATTTAATATTCACATTTGTACTTACCCTTTCAGAGGCACTGTGTTTACTGGTAGTCTTCATCCCATCAATTGGTTCTTGATTAACTTTGTATTCCTAAATAATACTATTTAAATACTATCAATCATTCGTTTTTATCTTATATTATTATTACTTATGTGTTCTACATATAGTAACATTCCCCATGTCACTTGACATGCTGTCATTTCCCAGCCCGCTTATGTTATACAATATGCTGAGCTTCGGCTCCTTTCAATATTGTATTTGGTATTTTTCAACCTTTTCTTTTTAATATAATCGAACCTTCAGTTGGACAGACTTTCTGCTCCTTCTGCATACATTATAGCCAAGTGCTATATTTGTCTTCTTTCAGTGTTACATAGTCAACAGCTTGAAAGCTCAGGTATGATTGGATTCTACCTAAACTGAATTCCTAGTTATCATTTTTGAAATTAGGTAATTGTCATGTTATATTTTCAGTGTTAATAGTCAACAGCTTGAAAGCTTCAGGTACGATTGGATTCTACCTAAACTGAATTCCTAGTTATCATTTTTGAAATTAGGTAATGTTCATGTTATATAATTTTTGTACTTTCATACCTTTAAGATTGCTAAGAATTTGCAGGACTATTATCTAGGATTTTGTTCTCGACTGATTTTATTAGTCAGGTTAGGATTCTCATCTTTACTATCATTTTTCAAGTATTTTAAATTTTATTCATTTAAACATTGCTAAATTGTACGTTGAATTCAATCATTACTCAATGTCATTATGTTCTATTATTAGTTTCAGCATCAATACTCTATTGTGTATTTCAACATTAACATTGAAATCCCAACTTTATCTTTGTATTACTCATCTTTTGCGCTCACAGAGGTAACATCATTTTGAAACATTGTATCATTATTCTTAAACGTACTAGCAAAAAGTCTAGGTACAATAAACAACTTGAGTGCATTCCTAATTCTTTTTATTTTAATTAGAACTACATTATTTTAAGCATTCCAATAGTTACATTCAAATATCAGCATTACATACGGATAATAAGAAACTTATTATCTATCACTCTTCAATTATTAGTCATCATTATTGCACTACTTTGTGCATTCTACTTGTGCTCAGACGCACATTAAACCAGAGGTATTTTTTCGGATCTACACATTCAAGGTATGTAAATCCGCTCATAGCAAATAATGAAGAGCTGTCAGTGCCTAGATCAGATATAAATCTCATCTATACACTTTCACACAGTCCACTACTTTGCAGATTGGCCTTACAACCCGATCTACTGACAGTCAACAAAAATATCGTATAGTGAAGGCCAACTTTACAACACTAGGGTAATCTAATGGACGAGAATGTCAAAAGATCTAATGACAAGACTGTCATTTTAGTCAAAACTGAACAAATCGTCACTAATCGGCTGCACTTTATTATTGGCTATAAATTGCATAGGACAGATTATTTTACAACATTTTATTTATGATAGCAAGGTAGCCACTTACCTAAATCCCGTATAAACCCAGAATCTTGACAAATTTCCAATTGGTTTTACAGCATCAACTGTAACACTACTATGAAACTGCTGCAATTTTATGCTCAAAAGTAGTTACAATAAAAATGAGATAGAAATTTGAAAATAAATCAACATTTCTGAAACATAAAATTAGCTTAAACTTATACTGGAGTATTGGACTTATAAGAATTAAACTATTAAACAGTGAATTGAACCGCTAAAAGCTTAGACCTATAATTACTCACACTCTCACCATATACCCACCCTTAGACCAGTTATAGAATAGACACGCTAAGAAGTCTAGCCTCTGAAGCCAACATCTACTGCCAAATCCACCCATCTTGACGTCACAACCAAGCTAACAACAATGCATTGAATAACAACAATGTAGGTTACCACAAACTCAAAAAAGTTTCTATAAATTTCTATACGATGCGTGACGTCAAGATGGGGGGATTGGCAGTCGATGTTGGCTTCATCGACTTTATATATGAATATACAATGAGCCGTGTCTATTCTATAACTGGACTAAGTACCCACCACACTAAAACACTTGGCCCGGTTTTAAATTTTAACCGTGATTAATTCCACGAGAACAATCATAGAAGGCCTTTCTGATAAGACGGCTTCTCTGATTGGTTCTCGAGGAATTAACACGGTTAAAATATAACCGGCTGCTGTGCAACCGGCACTTAGACAGTTATAGACCATAACATAACATGACAAGTTTAAAACACTGAACTCTATACTAACTGGATTGGACTAGCAACACAAAGAAAGTGAGGCAGCTGGTAAAGATAGGCAACCCGCATTGCTGTGGGATTCGTCATTTTGTAACACAGGCTATTATGGAAAAATACATTGCCGGAACAATTACAGTTGTCTATTTCTATTTTTTCTTTATTAAGCAGTTCATTGTTAACTTTTTGAGAGCAAAAATAATGAAATATGTTGAATATGAGAAAAGAAATTTTTTTTTCATTTGTGACCGCAGTAGTTTAGTATTGTCAACTTTTCACAAGCAAGGGAATAACTTTGGGCCAGATTTCAGAGAAGCTTATCATCGATTTATTTAACAAGGACAAATATAAACTGTCATGAAATGAATGGGAATGAAAAAAACAGGCTCATGATCCTTATTATTCCAATCACAAATTTTGTTCGTACACAGTCCAAAGGAGAGCTGTGTTCAATTGAAACTATTAAACACAGTCTTATGTTATTTTGATAGGATATACTACTGTTTTTTGGATCATATGATTCATTGTTATTGTTAAAGGAAAAGTTATGATGTATTGTTTAAGGAAAATATCTCAATTTAATAATATAGGCCTACTTACAGCAGGCTACAAATGTAGAATTATGTAGGTTTGCATTGGTGTAATTTCAAATCATGTAAGAGTGGGAGTTTCAGAAATGAAGCAAATAACGAAGAAACATTTTATCATATTATATGACTATGATAAGCAAACAGTAAAATATGCTACATAATTACCAGAGTACAATGAACAATTTGAATTGAAAGGTTTCAAAAATTAATTACAATTAAGCTGATAACGATCTCATATTTTTCACAATAAAAGTAGGTAAATAAAAATAATGAATTATGTTGACTCATGATGATTAATAAATATGATGATTATTACACAGGATGAATAAATATATAATGATAGCAATGCACTAGGTATTCTGATAACATTTTAAATCATGTAAGTGTGGAGTTTCAGAAATGATGCAAAGAAATCTATAGAGAAACATTTTATATTAATTGTATTATAATTATGACCTGTGATAAGCAAACAGTAAAATATGCTAAATAATTATTATAATATTGTAAATTGAGCGATTATTTATTTGAAACTGTAATGTTTCAAAAATTAATCACAATTCAGCTGATAGCAATATCATATTTTTCAAAATAAAAGTAGGCTACTAAAATAAAGTAGGTACCTAAAATAAATTATGTCATCTCATGATGATAACACAGAAATTATTAATCATTGTATTTATTCTTTTTGAATAAGGATTCATTTGTTCTTCAACTATGTTTTTTTTATTTTAGATGCTAATAAAGTAGGCCTAAATTTTCAATTAGTATAGAAACTATCACAGTATACTAGGAATAAAACCAAATTTGTGTTTTATTTTTGGTCAAATAAACTGATCAATATAGAAAAAAGTATTGGAAATGCATGTAAAACAAAAAGGTTTCATCAAATTAATTGATAGACTAAAAATGTTTGACTTACCTGTGAAATGGTATTTCATTTCCTTTAACATGCCCATTCTTGCATCCAAATGCAACACAATACATCACCATTTTTCGGTCGTATTTTATTCAATTCTACGCATTTCACAACAAATAATGATTAATACTGATAGCCCTAATACTCATTCAAATCCATTTTCAACTTTAGAAATGAAAAATCGTACTCAAGAGCTGCAACAACCTGCTTAAATGTATGAGTACGAGAGAGAAGGGAATCCCACATGGTATGCCTGTCTCACTCACTCCGCCTTACACACTTTTAGCTGTAGCTTAGCATTGGACAGCCCGTTCCAGTTAGTATAGAGTCACTGGTTTAAAAGTGCATTATGGTTACTACCACAGCATCGACACAATAGCATCGACAAACCATAGCACCGAACGACATAGCATCGATAAGTAAAATTAAATTATTAAGCCGCGTCCACACTATGTCATCGACTCTGTCGACCCGGTCGATTGATTAAAGTCGCTCGACACCTTCGACTGTGTCAACTCGACAAATTGCCTCAGTTCAGTACATGTGGACAAGTCGACCGACAACCATCATAAATTTTCATACATAATCAAGTGTTTTATATTTAATCGAGTGTTTATTTAAAATATAAATCGAGTTTTTATATAAAATGAGTGATGATGAAGATGCTGGAGCAGCGGCTTCTGCTGCAATTCTTATTGCCATCTTGGGAAGCCAAAAAGATCGTCGCCCGCAGAGATTTTGGGTACGGCCTAGCCTTGTTCGAGGCAGAAAAAAGTATAGTATGGAGGAATTAATGGAAGATTTATTGCTGGATGAGGTTGACGAATTAAATCTAGAATATAGATGTGACGTGGGCTTTAAAAACTTTTTAGAATGAAAAGTTCCGATTTTGAAAATCTTTTGAAATGGTGGCGTCTAACGTAATTAAAAAAGCCTTTACACTTTAAAAAACGTTATTGCATTTGATGATATGGACCATATTCCACTTTAGACCTATAAATTCTTCAAATGTGGATTTTATTCACCCATCAGATTTGATACATTACACACACCCCCGAATCTGAATTCAAAATATTTTGAGATCAACAATGTTTTTAATACAAATTCTTTCTTCAACAT
>NW_024092218.1:0-13953 GCF_014356525.2 Nilaparvata lugens | reverse complement strand
ATTGAAATTGAAATTGAAATTGAAATTGAAATTGAAATTGAAATTGAAATTGAAATTGAAATTGAAATTGAAATTGAAATTGAAATTGAAATTGAAATTGAAATTGAAATTGAAATTGAAATTGAAATTGAAATTGAAATTGAAATTGAAATTGAAATTGAAATTGAAATTGAAATTGAAATTGAAATTGAAATTGAAATTGAAATTGAAATTGAAATTGAAATTGAAATTGAAATTGAAATTGAAATTGAAATTGAAATTGAAATTGAAATTGAAATTGAAATTGAAATTGAAATTGAAATTGAAATTGAAATTGAAATTGAAATTGAAATTGAAATTGAAATTGAAATTGAAATTGAAATTGAAATTGAAATTGAAATTGAAATTGAAATTGAAATTGAAATTGAAATTGAAATTGAAATTGAAATTGAAATTGAAATTGAAATTGAAATTGAAATTGAAATTGAAATTGAAATTGAAATTGAAATTGAAATTGAAATTGAAATTGAAATTGAAATTGAAATTGAAATTGAAATTGAAATTGAAATTGAAATTGAAATTGAAATTGAAATTGAAATTGAAATTGAAATTGAAATTGAAATTGAAATTGAAATTGAAATTGAAATTGAAATTGAAATTGAAATTGAAATTGAAATTGAAATTGAAATTGAAATTGAAATTGAAATTGAAATTGAAATTGAAATTGAAATTGAAATTGAAATTGAAATTGAAATTGAAATTGAAATTGAAATTGAAATTGAAATTGAAATTTATTCTTCCAAAAAATACATTAAATTACAATATATTACAATGTATAACTGAAAATAGTGGAAAAATATTGCTTTTAACAACCCCTGAGTTACTACAGTGTGGGGTCGTTCATGTTCCATATGCATTTTTTATTCTCTTGAATAGTATGGTTACAGTGTTAAACAAATATAAGAATTAAACAAAAATAAAACAGCAGAGCTCTGCATGAATAGAAACGTAGATATAAACTATAAATATAATGCCTTCAATATGAATAGTAAATATGAACAGATCCAGTACTAGAAACTATCAAGTTAAAATCTGAACAATAATGAGAGAGAATGTAAAATAAAACTGTAATTAGATAAAGCTATGAAATATAAGAAATAAATTTAGCTGAATTGAACTCTTGAGCTTAAATAATGCAATCTGGTAATTTGAGCGTGTTGAAATGCCATACATACATAATAAAATTACTAAAATAATCTACTGAGATAAAATTTATTGAAACAATGTTTCCACTTCATTCCTCTCCAATAGCCAACTCTTGGTCAAGTGTCTGAATCTATTCAAGCGTAATGCATCCTTTATTTCACTAGGCAAAAGGTTGAAAATACGAGGAGCGACATATAGAAAGAATCTCCTGAATTTTTCCTTTCTTGGACGAGGCGGAATAAAGTACCCTCCTGTACGTAGCATTGGGTGACGTACTTCATAGATGAATTCATTGAGATCTTGGCCGCTTTCTTTGTAAAATAGTTCTAGCACTTTGTGAAAATATAAATACCTTAATGGTAAGATATTTCTATCTCTGAATAGAATGAGGGAATGATGTCGAGCTGGTTTCCTACTTATCACTCTCATTATGAATTTCTGGCCTACTACTAAGGGATTGAGTGTTGTTATGTAAGCCCCTCCCCACATTGCAATGCCATACTGTAGCCTGCTCTCTACTAGTGCATGATACAACATGGTTAAAACATGGTCAGGACAAAGATTTCTCAAAAAGTAAAATTTCCTGCATGCTATGACTAATTGTTTTTTTAGATTCTGTATATGTTCGTTCCAGTTCAATTGCGAGTCCAATGTTAATCCTAAGTATTTAAGGGATTTTGCTTCAGTGATTAGTCTGCAGTCACAGTTATCCCTATTATCACAATCTGGGCTATGGAATGGTAGACATAGAGGAATTGGTTGCGGCCGCAGATCAATCCTGAGTATTTTTGATTTATCGATATTTAGTTGTAAATAGTTGTAACGGAGCCAAATATTGATTAGTTTTAGGTCTTCAAGTATATTTGTTTGTAGTTGTGGTTCTGAATCTGTGGTGTAGCATAGAGCAGTATCATCGGCATAAGAAGTGAGAGTGCCTTTGAAGTTACCATTGCAGAGGTCATTGATATAAACAAGAAAAAGTTCACTTGATAGAGCTGACCCTTGAGGCACGCCATTTTTTATGATAGCTGAATTACTCAAGGAACCCCCCACATTAACTCGCTGAGAACGTCCCGATAGAAAGCTCTCAAACCAGCTATTACATACACCCCTTACGCCAGCATCATACAGTTTTCTCAGTAACTTTCCGTGATTGACACAGTCGAAAGCTTTCCTGATGTCCAGGAATAAACCTGCGACTTTTTTACTCTCGTTCACACCAATAAAAAATTTAGAAATCACCCTTTTCATAGCATCTTCCGTTTTAAACCCAGCCCTGAACCCAAATTGGTTGTTGCTATAAAATTTAATAGATTTAAGATAATTCTGTAATCTGTTCTTGACTATTTTTTCTAAAATTTTTGAAAAGACAGATAATAAAGCTATGGGTCTGTAATTATTCATTAATTTTGTGTCTCCTCCTTTAAATATGGTTATTACAACACTCTCTTTGAGTTGACACGGATATGTCCCTGTTAAAAAACTCAAATTGTATATATAAGATAGAATTTTTGAGAGAGGTTCTTTTGCAGCTTTAATTATTGATGTTGTAATCCCATCTTTACCCGGCGATTTTCTACTTTTAAATCCATTAATTATTTTCTGTATCTCAGATGGAGATGTCGGCGTAAAGAATAGGGAAGATCTGGGTCGATTTTCAGTGAATGTATTGTTATATATGATGTAATCAGCTTCGGATGTAGTAGAATTATGATCTGAGACTAAATTTGTGAAAAAGTTATTGAATTCATTAGCTATCTCTGCTTTATCTGTAATAGTTTCACCTCTAGCATTTGTTATTTGCTTAATATCGGTGGTCTTCTTCCTCATACCGATAAGAGAGTCGACGATACGCCAGCTCTCCTTCGTATTGTTTTTCAGTTTGTGATAGGTATCGAGATAAAATTTCTCTTTCGTTTCAATGATCTCTTTCTTTAAGATGTTACGCAAAGTATTGTATTCTAATTTTAAATTTTCATTTCTGGGATCCTTGAAAAATTTTTTAGCTAGAGCATTTTTGTTTTGAATTTTCCTGAATAAATTGTGATTCATCCAAGCCTTTCGAAATTTAACCCTATTAGATAATCTTGTTTCGTCTTTCGAAGATTTATCCATACATTCTTTTAATTTGTTAATGAAATAATTAAAAGCTATATCCACGCTGGTGCATCTATAAATATCAGACCAGTCACAGTTCATAACTAACTTCGCAAATTTATTTTCATCAATTTTTTTATAATGTATGGTGTTCGAAGTAGTATTTTCTAAAATATCAGTGAATAATTCTAACATAGAGTGATCTGATATGTCATTATGACAGACTACGCCTTTAAAATTCATTATGTTTTGTATTCTGGAGCTTGCACGAATGAATAAATGATCCAAACAAGATGATGACCTGTCTGTTATTCTTGTGGGTTCGTTTATGTATGAATCAAAACCTTGACTATTCAAAATGTATTTATATCTATCCACTATAGCAGCGGGACTTGTTAAATCTATGTTCATATCTCCAGTGATGATAACGAATTCATTTTCTGTTTTGACTAAAGTGTCGCTCAGTTCCATTAAAAACCATCAAAATAGGTGGTAATTAAATTTAAAAAATCTAAGATAAATGCACAAAAACACATGTAGTATAAATAAATAAATGTATAGCGTTGAAAGCATGTAACTGAGATTTGAAAAATTAAGAATATCATAGTCTTAAAGTACAGTAAGTTCATGGAAAAATAAAAGAATAATAATAATAGAATGAAAAAAAGAAATAGGGAAAACCATTATCATCATTATTAACAATATTTGTACTACTTGGACGTGTCAACTAGCTTGTTCAAGTCCTGGACGGTCTCTATGACAATTACAGGTTGTCCATCCGTGCGCCTAGCTAGCACCTTGCCATTTCGCACCCACAAGTACTTGAAATTTCCCTCACCTTTAGCCTTTTTCGCCAACGCTAGGAGACGTCTTCTTTCGGGACATAAGCTCTCGTTCAGGTAGATTGGAGAGATCTGCTGATGTCCAAGGTGTCGCGTAGAGAAGTCCCTCTTTATTCTTCTTTTTTGCAGCAGGGCCTCCTTGTCGAAACGCCTCACGAATTTGGCTATAATTGCAGGCGGTCTGTCTCTGTCTTTGGATGGAAGTCGGTGACAGTTGTCGATCAGCTTCTCGTCGATGGGATGATCCAACGCTTTGCTCACTGCTAACACCAGGCTTTTCACGTCCTCATTCGCTTCAGTTGGAATTCCTTGAATTTCGACACAGTTTACTCTCGAATATTGTTCTAAATCGCATACTTGTTTTTGAAGTTTGAGATTTTGGGTTTTTAATAATGCTATTTCTTCGTTTTGTTTATCTATTTTTTGTAAATATAAGTTCAATTTGCTGTCCTGTACCTCGATTTTTTTTAATATGCTCTCAACATCGTTGTGGCAGAAATTGATGGATCCTCCTAGATCCTTCTCCAGTTGCTTCGATTGCTCCTCCATATCGCTGAGCTTTTTCATAATGGAAGACAGGGTAATCTCCTCCTCAGATGTTTTGATTGGTGAGTTGAGCACTACACTCTTCCTTCGTGCGTCAAGACAAGTAGGGCACTTCCACACGTTATCCGAATCTTTCAGAAACTTAATGTCAGATTCCTTGATATTGACACACTTACAATGGAACGAAACATTGCAAATTGCGAATGTTGTGAGAGGACCAAGCCAACATCTATATGAAACAAAGATAGCATTCATTTGTATGCGAATCTCTATTCGTCTCGCAAATGAATTATATTATTGTTCAAGTCTTACCGTTGATCAGTGGTATCAAGGCTGGCTTTTTGCTTGTTAGTAACCTTCCAGTGTTCTCTCATAATCTTCAGCTTGACCTGTCTTCTAGAATTTTCACATTCAGGCCTCTATTCAACTCTACTCATATTTTTAAAAGTTTTGCACATGCTATGGTATTCATGAATAAGATTCATTCAAGTGTCATTGGAATTGGAAATTAAACCTCTCAACTCTCAGATTAGCTGCAAGCAGAGTAAGCGAGGCGAAACATATTTTTTATCTCGATTGATATGTGAGATCAATATCATGGTGCAAATTTAGATCATAGGATGATGATTCAATTTCAGATGGAAAGATATCACGGAACGGATAAATTATCATATGGGATACAAATTCAAACGTGAACTGAGTTTATAAGCATAAGTGAGTTTTTGATCTTTGAGAAAACAAATAACAGTTTTTAAGAGTAATTATGATTAAACTAGAATAGGTGACATCACAGTTACTTGTGGATGAGAAACCTGCGTGAGATCTACTGTTCACAGAACTACTAGTATAATTGGAATTGCTCAGTTGCCGTACATCTGCATAGAATTTTACTTAAACTCACTAAGTGACTTTTTGCTCTTGGAGAAAACAAATAAAAGTTTATAAGAGTGAATTATGATTCAACAGTCAATTGTGATTTAATTGAATCAACTAGAACAGGTGTCATCAGATACTTGTGGATGAGAAACTGCGTGATGTCTACTGTTCACAGAACTTCTATTCTGGATTCTTTTTTCGAGTTAGAAATAATGATTATCCGTTACCTTGTCTACTGTCTATCTGTTTTCGTTAGTCTCGTTCTGTCTTTTCAGACCAATCAGCCTTCTCAGCTTCATTTCTAAGGTTATCGAAAAATGTTTCAAGAAGCAATTTACCAAATATCTGAAGAATAATAACATACTACTAGATACCGATTTGGGTTTAGGGATGACCGCAACTGTTTCTTCCAGCTCAGTGATTATTTGAGACAGGGCATAAATAATAACAAATATATCCCATTACTATTTATTGACCTGGCAAAGGCATTCGATTATTGATCATGATTTGCTGATAAATAAACAACGGCCATATGAATTACTGGTGAAGCACATGATTGGGTCAAAAGTTTTCTGTCGAATCGCCACAATTGGTATCCATTGGAGAAGTAGAAAGCAACATACAAGACATTGGAAATGGTAAGGTGCAAGGTAGCACCCTTGGTTCGATATATTCTTGGTTTACATCAATAATATTATCATTCAGGGAAATATGTCTGGAAAATTAAGCTTTTTGCTGAGGATACCGCAGTCTATTTTCAGGGGGACAGCTGGGAGCATGTCTATAGAATTGCTTCAAGTGAGCTGAGGCAAGTGAAAAGTTGGTTCAATACAAATATACTCAGTATGAACACTAAAAGATCAAATGTTTGCCTATTTTCCTTTGTGACAGCCGTGCTCCTCCTACCAACATTAAACTGAGGTTGCTGATTGGTGTGACGATTGCAGCTGTGATGTGATAGAAACCGTGTATGATTACACGGTATATGATTACTAGTTTATTGATTACTATGATTACTAGGTATATGCGACTGACTGGAGACTCATGTTAGATATCTCAATAGTAGGTTGGGAAGATGATTTATGTGTTCAGCCAGCTGAGAGGAATCTCAAGTATAAATCACCTGAGAACCGTTTATTTTGCATATGTCCAGTCTGTCATGTCCTATGATATTGTTTTATGGTGAGCTGCGCCTAAAACCTTACTAGATGAATCATCAGTCACCCAGAAAACAAATATAAAAGTAGGCCTTGGCCTTAGCAGAAGATTTCCATCTAGAAGGTCCTGCTAGAATCTATAAAACCCTTCTTGTCCTTGTTTTAACGAATACTATCAACTTGCTATTATTTTTGCTATCTGACTGAATTGCAGATGTACAGCTTGACCATTGTTGATATTGCCGACAAGCGTTATTTACAAAGAACTTGACCTCAAATACAATACTATTATTTTTATTGAATAATTGAAAAATGATTTCCATTTCAACTGTTACAGTAATCTTAGCCTTATAGTCGTTATCATCTTATCTTATTGTCGACTGATAATACCATTGATGATAAAAATTTCTGGTTTCCTTAAATAAGACCTAATAATCAATTTCAATGAATGAATGAATTTTTACTGGTTCCAAAATGTACCGTTATAAGGTCAAGTTCGTTTGACAACAAAATATACTTTTTTCCCTTAGTCTTTTTTTAGATAAAACAAATAAATTGGAAGTTATAAGGAAAAAATTGTATTTATTCAATATTTAGTCAGCTGAGAAATTAATTTCATACAATTACAACATTTTTCCATTCATTCATAACATCAGCTGAGGCTATTTGGAAGCTATCACACAGACAGACCTTCATGCGCTGACATATGATTTTAGCTGGTTATATACATAAATAATTTTAAATTTTACATCAACAATCCGATACGGGTTGAGATATCAATGTGCGGTTTTCGCCAATCATTTTCTCTTGGAACTCTGTATCATGGATATCATATCATTGGAAATCATGTATCACATGACCACCTCCTCATTAGAAAAGATGAATTTGTATTCATATGAGGAACGAAGATGTTGAGGTGACAGAGTAATTTTTGAAGAGTAATTTCTCATTTCAAATGGGATCCTCAATGAAACCCACGTCGAATATTGTTGTAAAAGAAATATTAACTTTACACATAATTCCATCAACTCTGTATAATTTAATGCTACTTGTTTCAAAGATTTACACAACAGTACATGAGTGATATCTTCAACCCAGGGGGTCACTAGTCTACTTAAAGAAAGAGCCCATCAACCATCGTGCCCACTGAGATTAACCATACCTCCCAATACATCGGTTGTGCTAGTTACCAGACTCGCTGCTTATCTCTGCTGGGGTAGTAATTTTTTGCTTGATTTTCATCTTCAATGTAGATTATCTATGTAAATTGCAATTTGTCATTTTAGCACGGTTTAACGGGTTTCGTCTCCGTATTGTAGTGATTTGTGCACAGATGGTTGCCTACTCAGTCCTTCTGAGCATTCATGTGTTTGCCAGGTTGCCTATACTGACCCTTCTGTCTCTCCGCGGAATGAGCATAATTCCTAGAGCTGTTCGACAACTCAGTGGAATAACAGTGTGAATAACAGTGTTTTGAATCATATCTTCACATTTCAGTTGATTCTTCCTTATAATTAATAGATAATTTTATCAAAAATGTCTTTTTCTACGTTTTTCGAGTTGCTAGATATAGGTATAAGTCATAGTCTTAGTCCTAGTCCAGTTAATCAAAGTGTGTGTATCCACCTAATATTTAAAGATATTAGAATAATTTTTTATCTCAATATTATTTGAAATAACTGATGGTATATTCATGAAGAAAATTTACTTATATCTTTTTCATAAAACACATACAGAGTTTCTGTTATGATTTTACAGAGTGGTGAAATTAGATAGAAACATAAAAAAATGTCTGTTATTTCCACTTCATAACATTACAAAAAGTGATGTGGGCGAAGTAAAGAATTATTATTTATTTAAAAATTGAAAAATAATAACAGAAATTATGGAATCAGCTCAATATTCTTTTTAGAAGGCTAATGTGACAGTAGTTTCGTTAAGGATTCTATTCGCATTCAAAAACTACTTTTCTGTCGTCTCAAAATGGGTAAGCCCTATGAATCCAACTCCATGTTTTCATTGAGATATTGATATGCGGGTTTCGCCATTCATTTTCTCTCAAGATTCTGCATTGGAATTATGTATAATAGGACACTCTTTTCATTAAAAACTCATTAAAAGTCGGATAATTATGGCGTATCCAAGAGGCTGAAAAACATTTGAAAAAAAAGGCGAAAAAGAAGGCTACCAGAAGTTTTTTGTAACTCGAATAGGATTCTCAACGGATCCTACTTCAATTATCCTTGTGAAAAAAGATCAATCTGATTCCATAATTTTCACTGACCCCTGTTATAGTATCGTATTATGCATACAATGTCTTTGTAAATTTGTAATTAAATATCTATCATAAGGCGATTCCTCAATTACCTTATAATTGTCTATCTTATCACCTCCTCTCCAGAATGACAAGAAAACACTCCATATTTTAATCCTTTTGAAGTGGAGCATTTTCCAAACATGCGATAACCCCCAAAGTACGTCACAGTTCATATGATATTTTGCATGAATTCTATCAGATTAAACGGAGCTTGACAAACAATCTGTTTTATCCAGAATTCATAAGAACGGCAAAATAGTGTACAAACAAACATCGATTTGTGTGTAGCAGCCTCACCCTACATCGAATTTCGGACGTTCGATTTTTGCCGTACTCATGAATTCTACCAGATTAAACGAAACTTGGAGCAGATGAACACATCATCTGTTTGCCAAGCTATGTCCAATATATAGAATCAACAGTACGGCTAAAAATCGTACGTCCAAAATCGATGTGTGTGTGTGTGTAACTAGCCTCACATTGCAGTGATAAGATTAACCACTACCTCCGTAAACAAAGCCATAGTGCATCTGGTGACGTCAGCACAGGTAGGGCCCCACACCATAAAATTTGTTGATCTCAGCTGATTTATATCACTAGTGGTTTATTGGTGTAGGAGCCCACCTGCTGATGTTTCCATCAACCACCTGTCATGCACTATCTTTGTTTACGGAGTAAGTAGTGATTCATCCCGGTGACAGCCTGGTTTAACAGTGATCTTACCCGGTCTGATTTGATAGTTTTCAGAATGGTGACGTCAGCAGTGCTGGGAGCAGCGACCGGCACAGGGCTGGCCCTGGTGGTGGCGATGACCATCGTGGTGTACCGGTACTACGCGGCCCGCCGCTACGGCAAGGACTGGGAGTACTGCGACTCGTGGGCCACTCCGGTCAGCCACTACAAGCACAAGCCAAGGCCACGGCCGGCCACCCACGCCACCGGCTACTCTGTGTCGCCACACACGGTAAGCCACTTCATTTAATCCTTGTAATAGCCAACAATTACGTGTCCGACCAGAATAGAAGTAAATGGTATAATACTAATATTAATAAGCACCAGCATATTTTTTCGAAGCACGAGAAGATTTATCGGATATCGAATGAGTTGTATAATATTATTTTAATTATATTTGAGAATATGACCAGTTGGTCGGCAGCCAAGTTGAACTGTGAAATTGAAAAAGATGAATTGTAACATCTGGAATTCTACGTTTCTATTGAACTAGTCCACAAAATAGAAAATAAAATCAAGCAGATAATAGCCTGAATATATTGTTATTCAATTTTTTGGTTATTTCGAAGAATATCATAATAACATTGAATGGTGAATTGTTGAGAATGATAAATCAAATTTACAAATTAGTAAACTGAAAATGATAAATTGTATAATCTGGAATTTCAACGATAATTGTTATCAAAACATATTCGACTCTTTAGTCCAGAAAACAGACAGGAAATTCGAGCAGGTTGAAGCCCAATTGCTCTTGAACCTCCTAGCTCTTTCAAAACATAAAATGAACTGTATGGATTATTCTTTAATAATGGATTTGTGATTTTCGTTATTTGCAACAATATTATCTATCGCATCTTTGCTGTAACTTTCTATCTCACCATAATCTATAATTATTTGCAGCACTCTACGTTATACTAATAAATCTTGTTAATCATTGTATACAGTACTATAATCATGTGATTGTTTATTGTCTTATGAAATTAATTAATTAATTAATTTCATTTGGCACCTCCTGTTCTTTTTTCTCTAAGAATGGTTTCAGAGTGGTTCTCTAAGAATGGTTTTAATTCTTTTCTAAAGAATGGTTGCTAAGGACTGCTAAGTATTCGCGTTCCAGCTTTTCATGAAATAGAAAGAAGATAAGCGTGGGAAAAAGATCTGGCGTGAGTGGATTCCAAATGAGTCAGTTTCATATTAGAGTGGAGTCCAAAGTTCAGATCGCCATGATGATTAACAATCGTCAATGAATAATATGACTAGAATAAAATGGAACGTTTGCTATATTGTGAATGTAGAATGATTGGAATACACAAATGCACAGCTTATCTTTAAAGTTTAATTGCCCTTTAGAAGTTGAAAACTATGTACAGATGAAAACGTGATATCCGCAGATCCCAGTTCCAAACAGTATAGCCTCAGAGGACGATTCCAATCTATTTCCGCCCAAACGATTGAATTTCCTGAATGCACACTATTAGTCCGAGTTCAATCAATATCGCAACAAATCGGATTGAACATCATAAACCGAACCAGAGCTTTCTATGCAATTGTCAACTCTATAGTCGTAGCTTACCAATTGCTGGAAATGAGGAAATGATTGCATTGCATCCCAGACTATTCATCGAGTTAATTTTCTCGACAATACATCTTTTACGCTCAGAACTTCATTTGCAATTCTCTTCAAAAAGATGAGAATCTAGAATTTGATTTGATTAATCGGTAAGATGGAAGGAAATTACTTTGCAGATGAAATGTACAAGAGAGCTTTATTTGCAGCGGGTTAGTAGAGAGAAATATTTGCTTTCCTGTGTTAGCTATGCTGTTGACCGACTCACAGCATTTGACGTTGACTGCTGGGTTGCAAGATAAATTGCGCCATTTTTAACGCAGAGGATCTCTCGACCGAAATCGGCCCCGTGGGATGCACGAATCCAGCTCGTTTATGCACTGTCAGATATCACTGTCTCTACGGTCGACGGTCTCGAACCGTTCCACCAATTTCGTGAGGCCCTATTTCCCAGTCTCAAGGGAGCTTGGTTAATTAACAAACTGAATTTTAAAAGCATGAATTTTAAAAGAATTTTGTTTCATGTTTTTATCATGGAATTCGTAAAGGAATCGGATTTGAAAATAGAACTGACGAACAGTAACAATATTAGGAATTCATATAAATCAATTGTACATCGCTTTAAAGTAGGTGTGATGTAAACAATCAGATTTTTTCTGAAGCTAATATTTTAAAATAATGATCGATCACAGGAAGCTATTGATTAGCATTAAACTCTCATTCGATTAGAATAGCTATGTATGCATTGCGATTATATGCATTGTCATCCAACGGCATTTCTAAAGTTCGCTTCAGAAACTTTGGACATCGTTCAATCAATTATGCATAATGGACCCTTTTAGCAGCATGTATAGCTGACAGAAGTGGAGATAACAAAGCCGTTTCAAAGCAAATAAATTCCAGTGACTGATTGTGTCCTGGTCTGTTTCAAATTATTGGAATAACACATGCGATTCCATTTCCCGTGAATGTCGGAAAATGGCCATAGTAGTCACATGACCACGCTTGCTAACGACCAGAATTTATGAAGGCCTACGGACTCAAAGTTGACCATGTTTCCTTGTTATGAGCCACAGTTAATCATTTCATGCATGACGTACGCCACGTCGCGCTTGTACGTAGATTAATTATGTAGTTGACAATATTATAATTGAATGAAAAAGACTAAGAAATTGTCAAAAAACCACTGATTTATTGATAATTAGAAAGACCGGTTTCGGTTATTACACCATTGTCAATCTCTGATAAACTAAAACTAAATACAAGAGCAGCAGAATTTATACTAGTAGGCGATTACTGCTATTGGTCGAGGGCATGAACGCCAGCCATTGGCCTAGCTAGCCGCAAAATGGCGGCTTAAGCAACAGAATCGCCATGATAATAAAATTTACTTTTAGTACAAAATAAGAACCAAGAGAACAAGTGTGAAAGATAATAAAACAAATATGTAAATGGAAAAACTATTGACTAATGTATGCTTACAATTTTATGATAAAACTAAATTCGTAGTGTTTATTGGTTGAAATGAATCTGGTCATTTAAACTATACTGGGAATTTTCCTCAATTACTCTTGTTATTTCTAAAGCCTCTAGAATATTCAAAGATCTGCCTTTGTTATTAACATGCAGAAACTCAACATTCTCCTTAACTGTAAACTTGTGATTATTTGTTATCAAATGTTCTGCAAAGTTAGATTCCCCATTTTGTTTATTCCAATCTCTGATGTGTTCTTTAATTCTACTTTTGAAACTTCTACCAGTCTGACCCACATAACAAGCATTACAATCATCACATTTAAGTTTGTACACCCCGCTTTTATCCCAAATATCAATTTTGTCTTTACTCCAGCTAAATAGACTATTTAAAATCGGTTTGGTCTTGAAAGCAACATGAAATCCATTCCTCTTCAATTCCCTACCTATCTTATCAGATACAAGGCCTAAATATGGGATTGTTATCCAAGTCTTCTCCTCACAGTTTGAGCCTACAAAGCTAGAATTGATTGAAATTTGTCTATTAATTTTACTCAATAATCTGTCCACCATACTTTCTTCATACCCATTTGTGACAGCTATCTGTTTATTTTAGTGATCTCAATATCAAAATCATGATGGCTCATAGGTATTGTTAGTGCTCTATAGACCATGCTATTGAAAGCAGCAAGTTTGTGAGAAATAGGATGACAAGAATGAAGAGGAATGATAACATCAGTATGGGTTGGTTTTCTGAAAATAGAAAACTTGTGAAAACCAGTGCTATGATCTATTCTTAAATCTAGAAAATTCAATACACAATCCTGTTCTACCTCTACAGTGAATTTTATACTCTGATGTAATCCATTCAGATAGGAAAGAAAATTGTCTAGTTGTCTGTTACTTCCTTTCCATAAGCAAATAATATCATCAACATATCGAAACCAGTAAACAATTTTATATTTGAAATGACTATTTTCAATTATTCTACTTTCTAACTTATCCATAAATAATTCAGCTAGGAGTGGTTTACTCCTAAAAAATATATATATTATAATTTCTCAGTTGTCTGAGCCTAATATATAATGAACACGGTGATCTCAGTTATTCCGTTGGAAGGATGGATGCTGGAGTACAGCTCCGCTGACAGTATTGAGAATA
>NW_024092217.1:0-16560 GCF_014356525.2 Nilaparvata lugens | reverse complement strand
TTGTGTGTTTGTGTGTATGAGTGTATGTGCGTTTTGTGTACACGATATCTCTCTCCAATTAACGGAATGACTTGAAATTTTGACTTAAGGTGCTTCCCCTAAAGGCTCCGACACGATCACTTTTGAACAAATCCATTCAAGATGGCGGCTAAAAAGGCGAAAATGTGTTCCAAAACAGGGCTTTTCGCGATTTTCTTGAAACGGCTCCAACGATTTTAATCAAATTCATACCTGAAATAGTCATCGATAAGCTCTATCAACTGCCACAAGTCCCATATCTGTAAAAATTTCAGGAGGTCCGCCCCATATATGAAAATTTTGATTTAGATTCTCAATTATCAGGCTTCAGGTACAATTAAAACAAAAAAAATTGAGTGGAAAAGATTAAGCATACAATCTCTACAATTAATGTTCAGTAACATTTTCACCTAAATTGAAAAAAGCTCGAAATTCGAGAAAATAAGATTAGTCAATGGCAAGCTGTTGGCACTGTTGATTCTATTAAATCATTCACTATGAAGAGCTAGCAGATCTCGTGTACATCTAGCGTTGTTGCCCTGTCACCAGCTGGCTCAAATCTTGAATAGAAGACTTGAGATGCGCGGGAACACTAGCGTCAGGTGATCAATTTTCATAACGTCAGGAAAGTTGTGTGAGTGCGCCACACCAGATTTTTTCGGAAAGCAATACTTCCTTACCTATGGTGATAGGGCAAGGAAATTGAAGTTGAAAAATGAAACTACAGAATGAATGATGAATGAGGAAATATTTTTTTTCGCCACACTGCACAGAAAGCAGCTGTTTCCAGTCCCTACGTAGATCTGAAAGACCTTGTTTGCAGACGACGTCAGAAAAGGTTTTTTTCCGGTCTAGGCCAGAAAGTTGTCTCTTTCCAGCCGCTCATGGAAGTAGTTAATAAGTCATCCGCTAGATCGGGCGAGTGTCCACTTTCATCACCAGCTGAAGTCGCCATGATTTCAGTTCCAGTTTCGAATCAAACTAATTCGCTTCGCAACCAGTTTTATTCAATTATTTATTGTTGACTAGTGCATTCCGAATTTTCAAAAATGCTTGTAGATGACTGTGGTATTCCAAGTGAAATTTTAAAAGAATCTGAAATCCTGACTGCAAATCTTCTACCACTAAAATCAAGAGATAGGTACGATAGCTTAACGAGTATTCTTTATTTTGTTTTCTTCATATATTTTTGTCAGAAATACCTGTAGTGTGGCGAAAAATATCGATCGCACCACGGGCAAAAATGTTTTTCCAGCTCTCAATCTTTTCTAGTCCTCGGCCTACGGCCTCGGACTTGAAAACCGATTTCGAGCTGGAAAAATCTCATTTTCTGCTCTAGGTGCGAAATATACTATTAATGTTGGAATGACAAAATTGAATTCTGGATAAATATTGAAATGAACTGTTACAAGTGATAAACAATATTTATACCAGTTTGAAAACATCACAGGTGGCAATCATATGATTTTCCACAGGTATCAACTTTGAAGCCTGCATTCGAGGATTTCTTGGTAGGTTGAAATACAGAAATGGGAACTCACCCTTAAATAACATAAAACCTTCTATTTCATACCATTCTAGCATTAGAAACAAGAATAGATACCAGACGCTACCAACTCTTTCATATCATCATAGCTTTGGATACAGGATTAGAAACAAACCCCCGTATGACATGGGAAACCTTTCATTTCATGATATCATCACCTCGTTAACTTTACAAGCAGTGACTAGTGAGAGTCAAAAATGTCGGCTTGGGAACAAAACTAATGATTAACAGCTTTCGCTGCGTTGGCAAGGGGTGTTAACAAATAGATTTCTACAAAAATATCATCAGGCATCCTTCCAAAAGGATACGCTTCCCAGGACGAATCCACACGGTTAAGGATCAGGATACAAAAAAGGAAGAAATCGAGGATAATTGGAACAAAATTGATACAAAAATGATACAGGGAATGGGAGGAGGATGGAGAGAGGAGGAGGAGGAGATGGTGGAGGAGGAGGAGGAAGTAGAGTAAAAGAGAAAGCATTAATGATGGAATCAAATAATGTAATTAATAAGGAGAAATGGAATGAGATGAGATGATGAAAAGAGAAGGAGGAGAAGGAGGGCAGAGAGAAGAACGAAGAGGAGGTGAAGGAGAAGGATATAGAGAATAAGAAGTTAGTAGTAGGAGTATTAGAAGATCAAGAAGGAGAAGGAGAAGAAGTGAGTGACATAGAATAAAGAGGAAAGAAAAATGAGGATGAGAAGAAGAATAAGAAGAAGAAGAAGAAGAAGAAGAAGAATAAGAAGAATAAGAAGAATAAGAAGAATAAGAAGAATAAGAAGAATAAGAAAGATAAGAAGAATAAGAAGAATGAAACGAGAGAAGATATAAGAGGAGATTGAAAATGAAAAATGAACTTGGCTTGTGGTGTGAGGCACAGGAACATAGAACCAGTAGACCCCTAATTGACAAGCGATCTGTCAGTGATGCAACTAGGCTTTTTTAATTGAATTATGAACCCTTCTCCGGCCATAAATAGGCTGCATCACCCATATGGCCACTGGTTTATATTTGTACAAGCCTTTTAGTCTCTGTGAGACTATCACTTCAAAACAAAATTATGATTTTCTATTCTAGTTATTTATAGTCACTGAGAGGATATGGGACTCCAATAGTCTACTATCTGTCGCCCTCTATATAGAAGAGACACTACTATCATAAAATTGACTATATTCTTCTCCTTTCGCTTCTTCTTCTCCTTATTCTTCTTCTTCTTCTTCTTCCTCTTCTTCATCTTCTTCTTCTTCTTCTTCTTCTTCTTCTTCTTCTTCTTCTTCTTCTTCTTCTTCTTCTTCTTCTTCTTCTTCTTCTTCTTCTTCGTCTTCTTCTTCTTCTTCTTCTCTTCTCTTCTTCTCTTCTTCTTCTTCTCCTCCTTCTTCTTCTTCTTCTTCTTCTTCTTTTTCTTCTTCTTCTTCTTCTTCTTCTTCTTCTTCTTCCTCTTCTTCATCTTCTTCTTCTTCTTCTTCTTCTTCTTCTTCTTCTCCTTCTTCTTCTTCTCTTCTTCTTCTTCTTCTTCTCCTCCTTCTTCTTCTTCTCCTTCTTCTATTTCTTCTTCTTCATTTTCTTCATCTTCTTTTCCAGTCTTCTTCAACTTCTTCTTTTCCTTCTTCTACTCCTTCTTCCTCTTTTTCTTCTCCTGTCTTCTTCTACTTCTTCTTCTTCTACTTCTTCTTCTTCTACTTCTTCTTTTTCTTCTTCTACTTCTTCTGTCTTCTTTTTCTTCTTTTTCTCCTCATCGTCTTCCATTCTGCATACTGCTGTATATTACTGATAGTTGATAACCCTGATCTACTTTCAGCCTACTTCATTTTATTAATCAATTATTTGATCGTTTCTACCTATATAATTATTTTACTTTATCAATTTTTTTTCTCTTAAATATTCATATTAATTAAAACTTTTACAATATTTCCATTAATAAATGAATCCTTTGTTTAAGTAATGGAATTAACGTTTTGGTAGAGAGTTAGTGGGGAGGATATTTTTAATATTCTTCCCAAAGAATGGACATTGATATGTCCAAAGCTACGCCAATTTATGTAGATGCATTACAATATAATTATCTATAGCTATTATATTACAAATTGCTTTTTCATATCATATAGAGTTCAATAATTATTTTCTTAGTCTATATTATGTAAATTCATCTATAATTTTGCTTTATTGTAAGCTATTGTATATAATGTATAAGCCAGTATATATTGTAATCTACATAAATAAAGTACTCAATCAATCAATCAATTCATTCACTACCTTCATAGCCTCTATAACTCGTAACCTCCATAATTATTCGTAGTAGAAGAATGATTTCGTCAACTATGGATTATAAAGGTTCTACAGTAATTATAAATAAAATCTGGGCACCGAGTTTCGCTCAATAATTGATCGATATTTATCGATAAACAGAACACAATTCTCTAAAGGATCGAGTTCATATTACTTTCCTTGCCCTATTACCATAGGTAAGGAAAGTTTTGCTTTCCGAAAAAATTAAGGTACCCCAATTTCTAAATTTGTATACGTTTCAGGTCCCCTGAGTCCAGAAAACTGGTTTTTGGGTATTGGTCTGTATGTGTGTTGTGTGGTATGTGGTGTATGTGCGTCTGTGTACACGATATCTCATCTCCCAATAACGGAATGACTTGAAATTTGGAACTCAAGGTCCTTCCACTATAAGGATCCGACACGAACAATTTCGATCAAATGCAATTCAAGATGGCGGCTAAAATGGCGAAAATGTTGTCAAAAAAGGATTTTTCGTGATTTTCTCGGAAACGGCTCCAACGATTTTGATCAAATTCATACCTAAAATAGTCATCGATAAGCTCTATCAACTGCCACAAGTCCCATATCTGTAAAAATTTCAGGAGCTCCGCCCCATCAATGCAGATAGATTCCAATTATCAGGCTTCAGATACAATTGAAACAAAAAAAATCAAGTGGAGTAGATTGAGCATGAAAATCTCTACAATTAATGTTCAGTACAATTTTCACCTAAAATTGAAAATAAGCTTAAATTCGAGAAAATGTGATTATTCAATTGCAAATTATTGTTGATTCTATTAAATCATTCACTATGAAGAGATAGCAGACCTCATGTGTGTCTCCAGCGTTATTGCCCTGTCACCAGCTGGCTCAAATCTTTGAATAGTGGACTTGAGATGCGCGGGAACACTAGCGTCAGGTGATCAATTTTCATAACGGCAAGGAAAGTTGTGTGAGTGCGCCACACCAGATTTTTTTTATTTATCGATAAACAGAACACATTCTCTAAAATGATCGGTTCATATTTTAAAGCTGGCTACAGTACGTCAGCTTATGAATTTCGGGGATGCGATTTTCGATTTTTCACATACTCACTTTTTTACATACCCAGCAGTTTCAGCCAAGGATGAATTATCCTTTTAATGTTGTTCAGCGAGTTCCTCAAGGATGAGACCTAGTGCAATCGAATTTTTCTATCATAAACCTACTATGAACTAGTAGTTCTGTGAACAGTAGACGTCGCACTCAGGAGTTACATTGACCTGTTTGTTAGTTTTTTTCGAAAATTACTAAATAATTTATCAATTTAAAATGTCTTGAAAATCCTAAATAACATAGAGCTTCTGTCCGATCGTACCGTGACGGGTCGTCCGGAATGGTGAGTGTGAGCACTGTTATCAGGTCTGGCTGCAACTGCCTACAACGTTGATGGCAATATTTTAACTATGAGGGTGGTTTTTAAGGGTTTGAAGTTCGTCTTTTAGCATGTATATTCTTCTTATTCTCTTAATTATAATTGAAAAATGTCCATACCATATGTTCTATGAAGAGAGTACCTCTTCGAAACAGTTGTTAACTGGTAACTAAATTAATAATTTTGTCAGGTTTGCATTAAGTTAAGTTGACTTTGTTAGGTTGGCACCAAGTTGAAGATTGAGATGCATTTATCGCGGAAAAATTGATTGGGCACTGCTACTTCAATCAGAGCTATTCCTGGGAATATTATATTACTAGCCGTCAGGCTCGCTTCGCTCGCAATATCCGTTTAGCCAGACGTTTAGTCTGGACCCCGTCCTAACATATAAAAATGCTCAAATGAAAAATGCAGGCGAGCGAAGCGATCCTGCTGATCTCATTCTTGGACGATTCAGTTCAGTGGGCGGAGCCCCCTGGCTAGATATGGCGAGCAAAGCGAGCCTGACGGCTAGTACATAAATATAACAAACGAAGCAAACACTCAAACCCTGGAAAGATAGATTGCAAATTAATGACCAATCTACCCTTCATCTATTTATCTACGATAAAACAAATAGTCCAGAACCAACAAGACAATTTCAAACTCCATAATGCCCCAATTTACATTCGCTATCGAACTGATTGGAAATTACCAGCTACAACAAACACAAGATGAACAAAACCGTATCTACCATAGACAAATAATAGCGTTTATATAGTGAGGTCCACGTTATAATGGCAGTGTTTGATAAGCAATGATATTACTATCCTTGTCTATCATTCAACAGAGCGAATAGCGCTATCTCTTTCTCGCTTTGCTCTGTTGCCGGATCGTTTTTCAACAATGAAGAATTGATAATAAATTAACAAAATATTTCATCTTAGTTATGTAACTTCATTATGGAATATATGAAAAATATAATTTCTTGCTTAATAAAACATAATTGATTGTTTTGAACGAGAATGAACAGTTAACATAACATCAATGAACCTGTATCAGCTACCGTCTATAGAAGGCATTGACAAGGCAGAGGATCGGCAACGTTGATCTCCTATCTTTATATCTACCTATCTAAACTATTGAATGGAAAAGACTAAGGAGATGTCAAAAAACTACAGATTTATTGATACTTAGAAATTTATTGATAGGTACTTAGAACTGAAAAACAGTTTATCAGAGATTGACAATGGTGTAATAACCGAAACCGGTCTTTCTAAGTATCAATAAATCTGTGGTTTTTGACATTTTCTTAGTATTTTTCATTCAATATGAATAATTACCACAATATCAACTTCTCAGCTACACAATAAGGAAAAAATGAAAAATATTTCTCCCTTGTTATGAAAATTCATTATTAAATTATTCAAGAATATAATTTCTTGCTTAATAGAATATAATTGATTATTTTGAACGAGAATGAACAGTTAATATAACATCAATGAACCTGTATCAGCTATCGTCTATAGAAGGCATTGACAAGAGAGCGCTATCTCTCTCTCGCTTTGCTCTGTTGCCAGATCGTCTTTCAACAATCTAGAATCGATAATTGATTAACAAAATATTTCATTTGATTATGAATAATCATTATTGAAACATATACTCTCTTGCTTAATGAAATATAATTGATTATTTTAAAGGAGAATGAACAGTTAATATTACATCAATAAACTTGTACCAACTACCGTCTATAGAAGGCATTGACAAGACAGAGGATCGGCAACGTTATCTCCTATCTTTCTCCCTACCTGCCTTATAAACGCACACGTCATATAGAGTGGTTCAAGCGTCAGCACTGATCAGTTATTCCTTCAAATATCCTCACATTCAAATGAATGTTGACAGTATGGAGTGAAACTCAACCCAGATATGTAATCGAAATTAAATATTTAATGGACCGAGCGTAGTGAGGGCTAAGATCAAGTCGACGGTTGGCATTTCTCTTGATGTTTTAAATTTTAATTGATGTTTTAAATGTTTATATGTTGCGCATTTACGGCGAACGCGGTAATAGATTTCCATGAAATTTGACAGGTCTGCTCCTTTTCAATTTCGCGTCGACGTATCACTAGGTTTTTGGAAAAATCTTCCTTTACAAGGATAATATAAAAGAAAAAGGAGCCTTTTCATACGCCAATATTAGAGTAAAAAATCAGACTATAGAATTATTCATCATAATCAGCTGACAAGTGATTACACAGGTGTGGAGAAGCCAGTCTATTGCTGTATTTCCATAAGGTCTATAGTTTCAATCAGGTACTTGTGGATGAGCATACTGCGTGAGGTATACTGTTCACAGAACTACTAGTATTGTGGTAGACAGAGAGGAATCGGTGCAAAACTTATACGATAAACAGAGATGGAAGTATGACTTCGAAAAACTATGACGCGGTTTAATTTGTACTGGTCATTGCAAACTATAGTGAGATCCACGTTATAATGGCAGTGGAAAAACGATGGAATTACATTACCATCCTAATTTCAATTTTATGGAATAAATTGGAATTCAAATTAGGTAGATTCAAACCCGGTTCAAGGTTTCTGGTAGGAATATAAACAACAACATCAATTTACGTTCTAAATTATTACAGGAATCCGATTAATTTACTGAGCAGTGTGACCAATTTTACAACTCAATATTTCAACCAGTGTTACCAATCAAACAAATGAATACAGGAATGGGAAAATTAACTTCCAATACAAATACAAAACTCAATCAAAATTGATAGAACAGGGAAATTGGGGAAATTTTATTCATCCACTTACAACATTGAGTTCACGAAAATTTCGTCGCAGCTAGAAACAAAAATTGAAAAATTATGAAATTGAAAGACAATATTGAGAAGGGAATTAATATTCTTCAGAGTGATAAAGAATGATAAAGATATTTCGAACTTTTTTATAACAATATAGTGTAGCATGAACGCCCATTTCAAACGCTCCAGGTGGAAGTTTTGTCAACTTCCAATATATTCCTGATTGTAACGTCAGCACAAGCAGGTTATGTTTTCTATTTCTCAATTATTCTTCTTTAGATTATTATGACGAAAAATAGTGTACGTTACTTGGACGTGAATGTCTTTTACTGTGCTCAAATGAAATTCTAGTCTCGGCTAACGCCTCGACTAGAAACATCATTCTCGCCTGCAAAAGGCCCCTTCCCATCCTTGTTACTATAACATATACTTAGTATATACTACTATACTTACTATACTTACACATACTTACTATAGCAAGATACTATAACATACGACGTCATCAACCTAGAATTTTTACGAAATTGATTTCCGAATGAAATAAAATGAAAAAATTCTCTATTAGGCGGAGTTAGGACTTTCAAGTCCTCTCTACCACTATGCAGCAAAATTATAGATGAATTTACATAATATAGAACTGTATTGAACTTATTGAACTGTATTATGATATGAAAAAGTAATTTGTAATATAATAATATAGATATTATATTGTTATGCATCTACATTAAATTGGCGGAGCTTTGGACATATCAATTTCTATTTTATATCTTTCCGAAGAATGGACATTGATATGTCCAAAGCTCCGCCAATTTATGTAGATGCATAACAATATAATATCTATAGTTATTATATTACAATTACTTTGTCATATCATATACAGTTCAATAAGTTCATATACAGTTCTATATTATGTAAATTAATCTATAATTTTGCGTATACGTAAGCTATTGTATATAAGTGTATAAGCCAGTATAATTGTAATCTACATAAATAAAGTACTCCAATCAATCAATCAATCAAACCACTCAACCTCATTCCTATCCTGAATGACACCCTCTCGGTTGATAAAACCGTCAGTGCCCTCCTATCACCCTTCCCCTATCTTCTCCACTCTTTCTCCCACGAATATACCCTCACAAGAGATTCTCCCACTCCCCTTTCTGCAATCTCGAAGCGAAAGACGAGCTTTTTTATCCTGTAACTTTGGCACAGTCCAAGTGGGGCACAATAGGACCAAATACGAGGATCAATATCATTTGAATACAGCATTCTGTGTATGAGGATACAAATACATCGAGAATTCATATCTGTATTATTTATTCAAATCTATACACTGTACATTATGTGATGTATATGCAAATACACACTGCATATTATGTGAATCTATATTTGTGTGATCACATCATATTCTTCTTCTTCTTCTTTCTCTTCTTCTTTTTCTACTTCATACAGTGCTCAACAGTTAATTGAACTTTATCACATAATCACATTAGGAGAAACGCAATAAAGTTATTAGAGGTCGTAAATGAAGTCTAATAAAAGTCGATGAGAGATTATTCTCAGAGAAGTCTCTCTCAGATTTAAGAGAGAAAGAATCAGACAGTATCAAAAGAATATGGGAAAGAAAAATAAGAATGAGAAGAAGACGACAGAAGAAGGAGGAGGAGGAGAAAAGAAGAGAAGAAGAAGAAGAAGAAGAAAAGAAGAAGAAGAAGAAGAAGAAGAAGAAGAAGAAGAAGAATCAGTTTTGATCATTTTCGATAATAATTGACAGCATGTCATTGTTTTAAACATCAATATCTAGTGTATTATTTCATTTCTTTATGATAATATCCTGGTAGATTTACTGATGGAAATAAGACTGATAAACTGAGGAGATGATTCTAATGAAGTAATACAAATAGTTTAGTCTCCAATAATATTTAGTAGTTTGTAATCAGAATAAAGAACTAAAAATCGAAAGAAGAGATTCAGATTCAAACAGCGCTTCCCCTCCCTCACTCCTTCAAGCGTCTACTGCTCTCTCCTGACTGGTCATATTTGTAGCTCCGCCCACTGCCTACTCATCAGTCAATCGAGTAGTAGTTCCAAATTCTGTCACTAGATGGTGTCAGTTCCTGGTGATGTACAACTGCTCAAATCAGATAAAAATCGATTTGATATTTAAGTGGCCTGTGCCAAACTTGTCAATCAAATTTGTAATTTTCTGTCCTGATCGGTCCCAAATTTATTTCAAAATTGTGAAAATAAGCTGGCAATATTGAATATCACACACAGTAGCTACAGTAATATGATTACAGTAATTTATACTGTCCACTCTAAAAAGAAATACAGTAGGTACTGATATTTATGTTATAAACTAGCCGTCAGGACGCTTCGCTCGCCGTATCCGTCTAGCCAGGGGGCTCCGCCCCCTGGACCCCGCCACTGGACCCCCGACTGGATCGTCCAAAAATGAGATCAGCGGGCTCGCTTCGCTCACCTGCATGTAGACCTCAGCGGAAACTCTGTACCGAATTTGAACATATTATGTCAATTTGATCTCGAAAAACACCTGTTACTATATCGGCGTATCTTTGGCGAACAAAATTCTTCCACCTCAGCTAAACCTGTGTACTGAATTTTTTTCAATATATTTCCATCAATTATTGAAAAAGGTGAGGAAACGTAGAAAAGCTGTGAAAACGCTAATTTTGGCTAACTGGACAAATTGGTATTTAGGAGGTCATGGATAAAAATGCATTTCAATTTTCAACTTCGTGCCAACCTAACAAAGTCAACTCAACTTAATGCCAACCTGACAAATTTTTAATTTATTTACCAGAACAACTGTTTCGAAGAGGTACTCTCTCTATATTATAGTTCTTTATTAACATATGGTATGAACATTTTTTCAATTATAATTTTAAGATATTGGAATAAGAAGAATATACATGCTAAAAGACGAACTTTAAACCCTTAAAAACCACCCTTATAGTTAAAATATCGCCAAAAGATTTCTTAGTGCGCCTGTAAAGGGCCAACTGAACATACCTACCAAATTTGAACGTTTTTGGTCCGGTAGATTTTTAGTTCTGCGAGTGAGTGAGTGAGTGAGTGAGTCAGTCAGTCAGTGAGTGAGTGCCATTTCGCTTATATATAATTATATATATAGAGATAAATAAGAAAGGAAGAGAAGAAGAAGAAAAGAAGAAGAAGAAGAAGAAGAAGAAGAAGAAGAAAAGAAGACGAAGAAGAAGAAGAAGAAGAAGAAGAAGAAGAATAAGAAGAAGAAGAAGAAGAATAAGAAAAAAGAATAAGAAGAGAAGAAGAAGAAGAAGAAGAGAAGAAGAAGAAGAGGAGAAGAAGAAGAAGGAGAAGAAGAAGGAGGAGGAGGAGGAGGAGAAGAAGAAATTGAGCAAAGAGTGAGATGAAAAAGAAGATTTGACGCCAACTTGTTTTATAAAGCATCTTTGCTGTTAATTTGAGTGATAGGCTTTCGCTACTCCTTGAATGGATCAGCACCCCCACCCCCTCCCACAACTAACTTTGTCCTAATGAGATTCAAACTTTTGCGCAACTTTCAAGTCGCAACTTTTAAGTGTCAGCCGAAGAAATACTCACTATAGTTACTGCCGTCGAAAAAGTTCGCCGACTGGTCCCTTTTCATAGTGATTTTTTCGCATAATTGAACACAGTTGAGCTTTTCTCTCTTCAAATACAATCTCACTTTTTCGCTCTCTCTCTAACTCTCTCTCTTTTTCCCCTATCTCTTCCACAAACCCTGCTTTCGACAGTCACCAGATGCTACTTTGTTGAAACGGGGCATTTTGCAATAATAATTTATCTCAAAAGTGCCAAACGCATTCAGCTTGTTGAATTTTGGAAAAAAATGGAGTCGTATTTTTAGGGCTGAAGCGTGGAATGCTGATGAGAAAAAGAAAAGAAGGAGGTGGGGAGGAGAAGAAGGAGAAAGGAAAAGGGAAGAATATAAGATTTCTCTATTATGGTGAGGTCCATTATATTATGTGTATTCATCCGAATAGAGATCCAATAATATTTTGTGAATTGATTAACCTATATCCCCACACCGTTGGATGACGATCTGGCAATGTTGCGACGCGGGGAAAGGATAGCGTTATCTGCTTTGTCGAATGACATCAAGGATAGACAAGGATAGCAACACCAATTTCAATTCAACTATAACCAAATTCTACCACGAGATCCAGTTTTTCATTTCTTATTCTCAATTTTTGGAATACTTTTGATTGTCATCTAAGTTTAAAGGATCATTTTGTATCTACAAAGTGTCTGATTGAAAACTTGACTAACACTGAATACTCTTGACCTACTGAAATCTTGAAGAATTTTTAAAATAGGCCATTAAACATCCTCGATAAATTACGAATCTATGTGCAGAATTCAAGTTAATCAGTTGAGTAGTTCAGACAAGATGATGTGTCATCTGTGAAACTCCTATCCTGTACATGATGTATAAGCCAGTTCTTTCGTGTATTAATCATAGATAGATTGATACTATTAATTAGTCTGTGTTTGGACAATACTAGTAGTTCTGTGAACAGTAGACCTCACGCAGTATTCTCATCCACAAGTACCTGATTGAAACTATAGATCTTATACAAATACAGTAATAGACTGGCTTCTCCACACATCTGTGTAATCACTTATCAGCTGATTTATGATGAATAATTCTATAGTCTGATTTCTACTCTAATATTGGCGTATGAAGGAGGCTCTTTTTCCTTTTATATTATCCTTGAAATGCAAATTTCCAAAAACCTTGTATATACGTCGACGCGCAATTAAAAAGGAACATACCTGTTAAATTTCATGAAATCTATTACCGCGTTTCGGCCGTAAATGCGCAACATATAAACATATAACATTATTTGAACATTAAGAGAAATGCCAAAACGTGGACTTGAATCTTAGACCTCACTTCGCTCGGTCATTATAGTCTCCTTATTCAACCTGTAGTCTATCATCTATTGAAGAACAAATCGCTGAAATCTTCTATAGTGAGGTCCACGTTATAATGGCAGTGGAGAAAGATAGCAGATCACGTTGCCGATCCTCTGTTTTGTCAATGCACTCTATTTACAGGTTTATTGATGTAATATTAACTGTTTATTCTCGTTTGAAATAATCAATTATATTTTATTAACCAAGTATTATTTTTCAATGATTCATACTGAATTACTGGTTAAGATGAAATATTTTGTTGATAAATTATCAATATACATTGTTAGAAGACGATGTGGCAAGAGCAAAGCGAGAAAGAGATAGCGCTATCCGCTTTGTTGAATGATAGACAAGGATAGCAATACCATTGCTAATCAAACACTGCCATTATAACGTGGACCTCACTATATCAAAAGTCACAAATGCCAACATTCAGATAAAATTCAGAGTGCCGATATGAAGCCGATGGGTTCTCGAATTGAAAAAGCATTAGCTAAGAGATTAGGTAACAACTGCCATGTTTTTTGAAGGAGGAGGAGGAGTAGGAGGAGGAGGAGAAGTAAGGGAAGATGAGGTGGTGATTGATTGGAACTTCTGCGGACCTAAAGTTTGTGTTTGGACTTAGTGGGATTTAGATAGTTGATTTCAGATGTTGAATTTCCGTTAGTGTTGTTCTGAAACTCCCTTATCGCTTTTTTCATTGACTCCGAGACTTATCAGTTCTTCACACTCATTCTAGTTTCATCACTTTTCTACTCTCTATTTTGCCCTTCTCTCCCTTTTTACTTTCCTTGCCCTGCTACCATAGGTAAGGAAAGTATTGCTTTCCATAAAAAATTAAGGTACCCCAATTTCAAGTTACAAGTTCTATAAGTTTCATGGTCCCTTGAGTCCAAAAACATGATTGTGTGTGTGTGTGTGTGGTGTGTGTGTGTGCGTGTGTGTGTGTGTGTGTGTGTGGTGTGTGTGTGTGTGTGTGTGTGTGTGTGGTGTGTGTGTGTGTGTATGTGTGTATGTGTTGTGTATGTGTGTATGTGTGTATGTGTGTATGTCTGTGACCACGATAACTCCATTCCTAATTAACCGACTCATTTTAAACTTAGGGTCCTTATACCATGAGGATCCGACAATAAGAAATTCAATAAAATTCAATTCAAGATGGCGGGAAAATCGGCGGATAATTACTAAAAAACCATGTTTTTTCACGGTTTTCTCGAAAACGGCTTTAACAATTTTCTTCAAATTTATATCATGAATAGCTATCCAAAGCCCTATCAACTGACTTGAGTCTCATTTCTGGGAAAATTGATGAAGCTCCGTAATATTCTTGAGAAAATGGCAGATGATAATTACTAAAAAAACATGGTTTACCTCGAAAACGGCTTTAACAATTCTCTTCAAATTTATACCATGGATAGTTATCCATAAGCCCTATCAACTGACTTGAGTCTTATTTCTGGGAAAATTGATGAAGCTCCGTAATATTCTTGAGAAAATGGCAGATTATAATTACTGAAAAACCATGTTTTTCATGGTTTTCTCGAAAACGGCTTCAACATTTTATTCAAACTTATACATGGATAGCTATCCATAAGCCCTATCAACTGACTTGAGTCTCATTCTAGGAAAATTGAAGAAGCTCCGTAATATTCTTGAGAAAATGGCAGATAGTAATTACTAAAAAACCATGTTTTTCAAGATTTTCTCGAAAATGACTTGACCGATTTATTTCAATTCATACCCTGTATAGTTATTATTCATCAGCTCTATCAATTGGCATTAGTATTTTTCCTGGGAAACTAATGGGGTCCACCCCATCCTTGAGAAATGGACTTTGTTACCTCCTTCTCGTGCATGAAGTAGGTTAGGTAGGTTGAGCAGTTTATAAAAAGAACACATAGTCGAGATATATCATCTATAGAACAGCTGTTTTGACGACTTTAAAAAAAATCGAATTTCACAATCTACACAAAGGAAAAAGTACTCTGGAAACAATTACATACATACACATATACGATAGTCTGATCGTAGTTTCAAATATGTTGCCGCCAATCGTCATTATGTTTTCCCCTAAATTATTATCCTCATCTTTTGAGACGGTGTTTGATTGGCAAGGGTATTGCTATCCTTGTCTAACATTCAACAAAGCGGATAGTGCTATCTTTTCCTCGTTCTGCTCTGTTTCCAGATCGTCTTTCAACAATGTATAATTAATTAACAAAATATTTCATCCTAATTATGAAGATCCTTTATGAAATAATAATTGATTATAAAATATAATTGATTATTTTAAATGAGAATGAACAGTTAATAAATTACATCAATAAACCTGTTTCAGCTACCGTCTATAGACGAGCATTGACAAGACAGAGTATCGGCAACTTTGATCTCCTATCTTCCTCCACTGTCATTAAAACGTGGACCTCTCTATAGGTTATTATTTATTTTCTACGTGGAAAATAAAAGTGAAATTTTCCTTGTTATATTTTCCTGTATTATTTCAGCACAAGGTTGAATATTTACTGTATAGTATATGGGATAATATTATTTCTGTACTTAATTATGGATAATGATGGACTTATTTTGTTTGAGAATAAGCTTATCACAATAATTGCATGAATTGTAGAACAACCTTGATAGTTTGAGCATTATCAGAGCTATTGGATTGTGTCATGGCTATTGATAGAAATTACACATATTTGTGTCAAACTGATAATTATATAAAATAGCCTACACGGAGGTAATTATCTTTATTTAAGCTTCATCAGAGACAATAATCTAGCAATTTTTCTAGGAATTTTCTAGGAGTGAAATATCTCTACTCTATTGCTTCATGCACTGAAATTCAGACGATTTCTATAGACTTTTTGTGTGCCCAAGATCTTGAATGAATGGTTGTATTCATTCATTGGATTAGATGAATTGGAAATTGGAGTAGATACATTTTTTGGAGTCAAACTTGTGTGTGATCAGTTCGCTGTGCCTAGTTGAAAGTTGTTGTATATTTTTGGCTTCAAAATTTTCTGAAATAACTTAATTTATTCAAGTGCGGTGATATTAAGTGCAAAATTTGACTATAATTTGGTATTTTAATTATTCTAAATTCAAAATTTCTAGCTAATATATATTCTTGGACAGAACTTTGAACTTTAAAATTTCCTCAGTAAGAACATATATCTATTTTTTCGGACATTTCATTATTATTTATCAAAATTTGGGAACAGAATAGTTTTGGGCTGTGCCTGTTGTTCTATCCCGATCATATTCATATGATTTGTAATTATATCACGAATTATCATTTTTGTGAATTAAGTTGTCAGGTAACATAACCTCTAAACTATGTATTCTAAATTAATATTTATAGCAGTTTTGGACGAATTCCTTTTGTTTTTACCTGAATTATATAAGGATATGAATGTGAAAAATATTCAGGAATAAAATTGAGAATGCTATCTGAACTTTTGAAGTATGCTACAAAAATGCCTTTATTGGAGAGAAGAGATTTTTACAGTGAAAGAGAGAGAAGAAATACACAGTGAAGAGAGATTGGATTTAGAAA
>NW_024092216.1:0-16502 GCF_014356525.2 Nilaparvata lugens | reverse complement strand
CAGTGTACGTGTGTGTAGGAGCTATGTATCACTCCAATTTGACTGCTGAGCGCAATCGGTGTATTTCCGTTTCTTGGCCACCACCCTGATGGTGGGGGTAGTTTCTTGCCTGTTACCCTCGAGAATAGGGGTAGTTTGTTGCCCTGAGGGTGAGGACAGTCCCCCCGTCCTAGGAAGGCTGTTGACAGACCTTCAACGCAGTGGAATTCCTGTCCCACTTTGTGAGCGACAGAAGCAAATGTGCCAGAAAATAGCGTGTTTTAAAAGTCTGATCAGTTGTTGTGAGTATGCACATCACCAGCAGAATGCGCTGCAAATGATTCGGAGATCGGCCTCAGCGGAAAGGGGGGGTGTTGGAAGGGTCTTTGGGGGTGAGAAGTGGTGATGGACCCAGGAAGGGTCACTGCATGGCAATGAGCTTGAAAAGTGCCCTATCAATCTTAACCTGGCAGATATCAGGAAAAGTGGACCGGACTGAAGTTTGGAATGGAGATCAGTTGCTAGAAGATTGTTGAAGAGAATTGAGTAGTCTGGAATATACGATGATTGGAGTTGGTAAATGATGAATGTTGAATTTATGATCAATGTTGAAGATGGAAAAGATTGGAGCCAGTTAGACACTCATGGATTTTTGGACATGTGATATTTTGCTGTCCTTATGAAATCTATCAGATTAAACGGAGCTTGACAAGCATCATACGTTTGAAATCATCTTTTTAATCTGAAATATCGGGGCACCGAGCTTTGCTCGTTATTTCTATCCTATCATATTAAGCGAGCAATTTCTGTATTTTTTTATCTGGTTATTTATATTTTTTCGCCACACTGCACAGAAAGCAGCTGTTTTCCAGTCCCTACGTAGATCTGAAAGACATTGTTTGCAGACGGCCCTCGTCTGACGTCAGAACAGGTTTCTTTCCGGCCTAGGCCGGAAAGAGTACCCTTTCCAGCCGCTAACGTGGAACTAAGAAAGGTGATCAAAGAACAACTGATCAAAAGACTTTCCATTATTTGTGTTCATTATTCAATAATTAAAACATTTATAGACTAATAATATCATCCTATTGTCATTTGAAAGAATAAAAAAGTATAAACTCACCTCCCACATAATTGAACATCATCTTAGTTTATTTAGACAAATCAGAATAAAAAATAAAAAAACTTGAACAATTTCCTGATATTCAGATTACCTCAGATTTGCTAGATTTGCTGGAGCAGACCTTCCACTACTGCTTTCGGAAATGCTTAGTAAACAACTATTCTCATATACATTGTTTATTTTTGTGTGTGGCGAAAAATAGCGTTCGCACCACGGGCAAAAATGTTTTTCCGGCTCTCAATCTTTTCTAGTCCTCGGCCTACGGCCTCGGACTTGAAAACCGATTTCAAGCCGGAAACATCTCATTTTCTGCTCTAGGTGCGAAATGTACTAATTAATATCTGGTTATTTATGTTCAACGGATCTCGAAAACGGCTCTAACGATTTTCACGAAATTTGGAACATAGTAGGTTTATGATATGAAGATTCGATTGCACTAGGTCTCATCCTTGGGAAAACTTGCTGAACGACATTAAACGGATAATTCATCCTTGGCTGAAACAGCTGTGGATAGTAAAAAATGAGTGAGCGAGTGAGTATGTGAAAAATCAAAATATCGCATCTCCGAAATTCATAAGATGACATATAGCCAGCTGTGAAATATAAACACGGTCGTTTCAGAGAAATGTGTTCTGTTTATCAATGAATGAAAATAACGAGCGAAGCTAAGTGACCCGATATTTTATTGATAAACAGACCTCAGTTCTCTGAAATGATCGTGCTTATATTTTACAGCTGGCTATATGTCATCTTATGAATTTCGGGGATGCGATATTTTGATTTTCCACAGAATCACTGGCTCACTTTTTGATATCTACAGATGCCGAAAGTCTCAGCTGTTTCAGCCAAGGATGAATATCCTTTTAATGTCGTTCAGCGAGTTTTACCAAGGATGAGACCTAGTGCAATCGAATTTTTATATCATAAAAATACTATGTTCCAAATTTCGTGGAAATCGTTAGAGCCGTTTTCGAGATCCGTTGAACATAAATAACCAGATATAGAAATAACCAGATAAACTTATGAAAATATAAACAGACTGGCCGTCAGGCTCGCTTCGCTCGCCATATCCGTCTAGCCAGGGGGCTCCGCCCCATGGACCCCCGATTGGATCGCCCAAAAATGAGATCAGCGGGCTCGCTTCGCTCGCCTGCATGTAGACCTCGGCGGAACCTCTGTACCCCCGACTGGATTGTCCAAAAATGAGATCAGCGGGCTCGCTTCGCTCGCCTGCTTGTAGACCTCAGCGGAACCTCTGTACCGAATTTGAACGTATTATGTCAATTTGATCTCGAAAAACACCTCTTACTATATCGGCGTATCTTTGGCGAACAAAATTCTTCCACCTCAGCTAAACCTGTATACTGAATTTTTTTAAATGTATTTCCATCAATTATTGAAAAAGGTGAGGGAACACAGAAAAGCTGAGAAAACGCTAATTTTGGGCGTATCTTTGGCGTTATTCCAAATTCCTTCTAACACAACATTATTGCACCCCAGCTGAGCTACTGTAGTAAATTTGAACATTTTTTGTTTATTTGTTCTCGATAAGGCTGAGAAAACGCTAATTAACGCAGATTTTGGGCGTATTTTTGGAAATTTTTCCAAATCCATTCGTATTGCACCTCTAAAGGGCCAACTGAACACACCTACCAAATTTGAAATGTTATGTCATATTTTTATCATATGTTAGGACGATCCAGTCGGGGGTCCAGACTAAACGTCTGGCTGAACGGATATGGCGATATTATATAAATATAATATTCCCAGGAATAGCTCTGATTGAAGAAGCAGGACCTCCTAAATAGGTATTTAATTTTAAGATATTGGAATAAGAAGAATAAACATGCTAAAAGTCGAACTTTAAACCCTTGAAAACCACCCTTAGAGTTGAAGTATCGCCAAAAGATTTCTCAGTGCGCCTCTAAAGGGCCAACTGAACATACCTACCAAATTTGAACGTTTTTGGTCCGGTAGATTTTTAGTTCTGCGAGTGAGTGAGTGAGTGAATCAGTCAGTCAGTCAGTCAGTCAGTGAGTGAGTGCCATTTCGCTTTTATATATATAGATAGCCTATACAGAAATTGCTGCTCGTTTAATATAATAGGATATCGGGTACCGAGCTTGGCTCCGGAGTACAAGAACATAGAAGATTAAGAAATAGATAAAGAGAGCAAATAACATATTATAACGCTGAAGAGCATAACTCATATGAAACATAAAGAACATACAACAAAGAACATGAATAACGTTCATATAAGATAGAACTAATAAGAGAAGAATAGAGGAAATACAGTAGATGAAGGATACTGAATTGATGATTAGCGGAAGGAAAAGTATGAGAAAATTCATCCCTCTGAGGTGGTGAATGGAGATGAAAGACATGATGATTAAAACACGCGTCCATAAAACGACCTTACGTTCTAATAACTCACGTCACACAGGCTTTGAGATGGTTAGCAAGGACAAAGTGGAGAAAAGGAGTGTATGAAGAGGAAGAAAGGGAGGAGAAAGAGGGGGGTGTGTAAGGGAAAGGGAGTGATGGAGGACACAAAATGAATAATAGGTCAGGGAACGAACTTTCTCATGGCGATTACACAGGAGAGATTAAAAGATGAAGAAAAAACGGAGGTGGTGGAGGAGGAAGAAGAGTGAGAGAACAAGGGAGAGGAGAAGAGAGAAGAGGGGAAGGAATTACCCAAAGCAGCAGGTGGGACCACATTTAGGTTATATGAGAAAATTAAAATGACCACACCGCACACACACATGAGGCTTTAGTCTACATTCTCAACCCTTGCTTAAAAGCCTTCATTTCTCCCTCAAGTCACCGCTAAGGGTGGAAAACTGCAAGGGAAACCAGAAAACGGAAAGAAAATGAGCAGAGGCTCTTTTTCTTCAATCACATCCTCCCCCTATTACGAATGTATGAGCTAATTTAGTCACCGACGAAAAATTAGCTAATTAGGCGGGGGATGTCTTTGAGTTAGGAAGGGAATTTGTGGAGATTTCAAAGTCATTTCTTACGTGTATGAAATATGTAGCTTACGATGCTTTTGATGTGAGTGTGTCTTGGGTCTCGTCAGACATGATTATGAATTCTCATTCATGAATTTTTGTCATATACATTCAATTTCAGCTGTTTTACATCCATGAAATCAAGCCGGTAAACAGCTGATTGTAGAACAAATAAACATATGATTCTCATTACAGCATACTATACTGTAGGCCTAATAAAATTATATGTTTTCTTCACAGTCGAGTATGTTTCCTAGTTCCGAATTTGGAACAGAAAAACGGTTCCTAAAGACGCCTTTTAGCGCTCCAGGTAGAATTTTTGTCAACTACAATCAAGAAATTCCTGATTCGAAACTTGAAAACTGGGTTTTTTTTAATAGAATGCATGTAATAATGTCAGCACAAGCAAGTAATGTTTACTGTTTCTCAATTATTCTTTTCTAGATTATTAAGACAAAAAATAGTGTAAGTTACTTGGACGTGAATGTCTTTTGCAGTGCTCGAATGAAGTTCTAGGCTCGGCTAACGCCTTGACTAGAAACATCATTCTCGCCTGCGAAACGGCCCTTCCCGTCCTTGTGACTTAAGATACTATTTCGTTCAATAGGCCATGAAAAGAGTATTAGTATGAAAGTACTGGATTGGATTAGTATGAGGTAATAGGACTCAGATAATTAATAAAACAATATTGAATCTTGACTCGGATAAGTGTCAATCTGTATTGTAGATTCAATCATGTTTGTCTCTCTCCAAGTAAACTACAAGGGTATTTCCATAGAGTAGTAACATAGCATAAGAAGAACTGGTATCTTTCTTTATCCTTTCTTTTTTGATTGATACTCTAAGTACATCATCAAAATGATAGGGGAAAAAAGAGATAAACTTGTGCCATTCCTCTCCCAAATTTAGATAAGGTTACAGATTGTCTGAAATAGGCCAAGTCTTGTAGTTGTTCACTTCACAAAATCTTCAGTCCTTAATTATTTTCACAACGTAGATTTTCACATTTTGATGCTTTCAAAACCAAACATAGAAGATAGTCTATATTTCACATTATTGTCTCTAAAATAGAAAATATTCATATATTAAAGAAATAAAATTTGCAGGACCAAAGAACAAACTTAATATTTCAAAGTATAGGGCGTTCATGTTCTTGAGCAATCCTTTTTCTATGAAATCATCCATTTCTCATCAATAATTGTGGAATTTATCATATTTATCTATTCAAAAATTCAGAATCACATAGTTTTCAGGAAAGTACCAAAGGCTTAATACCGATATGGTCTTGATTCTAATTTCAACAACAGTTCAAATAATGTAGCTAGGCTATATTATGCCACTTTCAATTTTCGACTTGCACTCCAATTTACAATGTGAAACAAACAAAAAACACCGATTTAAAATTTAAAAATACTTTTAAAATGGATAAGATCGATAGCAAAAAATTGTAAAAATCCAAACCAACATAAACTGCAAACACAATATACAAGTTCACAAGTATTAAATGAAAATACTAAGAAATTATCAAAAACCACAGATTTATTGATACTTAGAAAGACCGGTTTCGGTTGTTACACCATTGTCAATCTCTGTTAAACTACAACTAAATACAAAAGGAGCAAAATTCATACTAGTAGGCGAGTACTGCTATCGGTCAAGGGCATGAACGCTTGCCATTGGCTCAGCTAGACAGTCTCCTCTTGAGACACTGTTAAGTGGGAGGAAACTGTCTAGCTGGGCCAATAGCAGGCGCTCATGCCCTTGACCAATAGCAGTACTCGCCTACTAGTATAAATTCTGCTGCTCTTGTATTTAGTTTTAGTTTATCAGAGATTGACAATGGTGTAACAACCGAAACCGGTCTTTCCAACTATCAATAAATCTGTGGTTTTTGATAATTTCCTAGGGCCGGTTTCCGAGCTCAGGATTTAGCTAAGTCCTAGACTTTAAACAGCTGGAGTCAGAAAAATTGGCTTTCCAAAACGGGGCGGAGTCGCAGCTTTTATAACAGTAGTCGTAGTTTTTATTTTCTCATTTCTACAATTGGAAACGTTTTTCCTTGACGAAATTAGACACTCCTAAATAATTCAAAATAGCTGAAACTTTACTCTATTTACTCTTTATTTTATCTTGTGTTCAATTTTCTAGTTTTTCGAAATTTAATACAAACGTGACTATGACAATGACTGCGACTACGTCCCGTTTCGGAAAGCCAATTTTCTGACTCCAGCTGTTTAAAGTCTAGGACTTAGCCAAATCCCGAGCTCGGAAACCGGCCCTTTATGTATCTTCCCATAAGCAACAGATGCTCTGTTGTATCGTCTCAAAAGCAACGTGTTGCATCCGAAAAGATACTCGGAAACCGGCCCTCATTTTTTTTATTTAATATGAATAATTACCACAATATCATCTTCTCAAATACACAAGAGGCAAGATCACAAGCTTTCATTACAACAAGTGACCAAAGTATTGGTTATCTAGTAATGTTGAAAAGGAGACATATACCCGACAATAAAAAAATCAATTCAAGATGGCGGATAATTACAAAAAAACCATGTTTTTTTCACGATTTTCTCAAAAACGGCTCCAACGATTTTCTTCAAATTTATACCATGGATAGCTCTTTATATGCCCTATCAACTGACATGAGTCTTATTTCTGTGAAAATTGCAGGAGCTACGTAATATTCTTGAGAAAAATGGCGGATAATTACTAGAAGACCATGTTTTTCACGGTTTTCTCGAAAACAGCTCCAACGATTCTCTTCAAATTTATACTGTGGATAGCTATTTATAAGCCCTATCAACTGACATGAGTCTCATTTCTAGGAAAATTGCAGGAGCTCCGTAATATTCTTGAGAAAAATGGCGGATAATTACTAAAAAACCATGTTTTTCACGATTTTCTCAAAAATGACTTGACCGATTTATTTCAAATTCATACCCTCTATACTTATTCATCAGCTCTATCAACTGGCATGAGTCTTTTCCCTGGGAAACTAATGAGGTCCACCCCATTCTTAAGAAATGGACTTTGTGAACTCCCTCTCGTGCATGAGGTAGGTAGAGCAGTTTATAAAAAGAACACATAGTCGAGATATTTCATCTGTAGAACAGCTGTTTTGACGACTTTCAAAAAATCATCGAATATCACAATTCTATTTACACAAAGAAAAAAGTACTCTGGAAACAATTATATTACACATATACAGTAGTCTGATCGTAGGTTCAAATAATTATGTTGCCGCCAATCGTCATTATGTTATTCCCCTAAATTATCCTCGTTTAAGAATGAGGCTTACAGTTCAATGAGCAAGGAAAGTTGTGTGAGTGTACCACACTAGATTTTCATATAAGTTATCAAACGAGGTAGTAGATTATAATTTGCCTTGTCATTCCCATTTTCTCCAAAAATGATCTCAACATCAGTCCCAACTTGCAAACGAGGAGATTAACACAAGAACGGACGTCTCAAAACAAAAATGTCGGTTTTCAAAGTCAGTGAAAAGGAATGTAGACTTGCTGAAACGGTGCGTAATGTCCCTTGCTTTTTCACTTTCACTTGAAAGACAACCAACTCGAGGGTGACACTTGGCCGAGAAAGAAAAAGTGAAGAAAGTGGCAGAAAAGTGCACAAAGAATACAAAAACATAACAGTGGTTGAACAAAAACAAGCGAATTTGCACGGTCTGTTGGTCAATGCTGGTGATGGAGACTAGTTGACTTGTCGCTGATGTAATTATCACCAACATCATCATCATCAAGATCATCATTATCATCACATTATTTTCCACCCTTTCTTGAATAATGTTCTCCTCTCTTTTTTCTTTTTATTACAATTTTCTCCCTCTTGCTCTTCTTCTTCCTCTTGTTCTTCTTCTTCTTCTCACTGTCAGCAAGTTTTTTCGGCTCTCATTATTTTTTCACCCTTTCTCGAGAGATATCAACCGCAAAACTGTGTCCTTCAAGAGTAAAGTAGAATATTAATTTCCAGCTATGTACTTTCGATTTTGTTTCACGTCACTCTGTAACTTGTCACTTCTTTTGTGCACTATGTTGTCTTCTTCTTCCTGTTCTTCTTCTTCTTCTTCTTCTTCTTCTCTTTTCTTCTTCTTCTTCTTCTTCTCTTCTTCTTCTTCTTCTTCTTCTTCTTCTTCTTCTTCTTCTTCTTCTCTTCTTCTTCTTCTCTTTTCTTCTTCTTCTTCTTCTCTTCTTCTTCTCTTCTCTTGTATTGTTTACACGTAAAGATTAACCCACATTTTTACTCAATTTTTTATGAAGACTTGCTCCACAAAATCATATTTGGAATGTGGGTATCATAATTGACATTTTTTCTATATTCTTCAAATTTTCCTGCTGCTTAGGTGATGCTGGTGATAGTTATCTTCTACTGAAAGTTTACAAAAATCAGGTTAGTTGGCCTAGAGTTGTGGATGCTTTGATGTCCAGTTTTTTTTTTTTGTGGAATGATAGTTCTGCGATTTTTCTGTTCTTCAGTTCAACTTCAAATAGATTTTGATGTTTAGAGGATTGACTTATTATGAAAACTCTATCAAAATTATCAACAAAATTCAACTTTCAGGGACTTTCTTGTGTCAGTTTCAATGAAAACAACGATACGAAGTGTATTATATCTTTTAATTTTCATTTTGTTATCTGCTATGCTTTTAGTGATTTATGTTTGTTCCTTCATGGAAAAACTCATTTGTCAAAATGTCTCAGTATTAATGAAATTTTATCTTTTTTCTCCAGGAAATACTTGAGTCAATCTTTCACAAAAATCATTGAGGATGCATCTGATATTATTGTGAGTACTTACTATACTATGAGGGATAATATTCAGTAATTTATATCCATTTACAATTAATAGCGTAATGTAAAGAATCACTTCTAGAATTTCCGTTATAACGAATATCATAATATTATTGTATTATTTACGTATTCAAGAAGGTTAAAGTGTATGGCATTATTATGTGATTATATAATAGTCTTTTGAATATATTCAAACTACCTACATTACTACATTTAATTACCAAGGAATATATTCAAAAGACAATGAATTGCATGTACTGGCTTAAGAATCTGGCAATACCATATTATACTTTAACTTGCTTGAATACATAAATATAATACAATTGTTCATTAGAAATGCATGATTTCAAATTTTCTCCTGATACTAGATTAACTGGGCACATACAGATCATGGATATTAATTTTTATTAGCTGAATCAGGGAATTTCTCATTGATTTCTTGTTTCTATCAATAACAATATATTTTGAAAATTGATGGAAAATGTCTTCCGACTTCCACTTATCTTCATATATTTCAAAAATAATCGACAATCACTGATTGAAAATCATTTCCAGCTTAGCTCTCGAACAACCTATCATTTTGCAATTCCCAATTTAGACAAATCGACTTTCACGTAAAAAGTTGATTTTCTGTTGTAGGAGGGAGATCCCTGTTTTGGGAAGACATATTAGGGTTAAAAGAAGAAAGGGTTCGAAAATCTCTCGGCTAATGTCTTTCCGTTTTTTGCAAGCTGTTGTTCTTTGGGTTTTGAATATTGGTTTTGGAATCAATCAGCTCAAGGGTTCGGGTATTGGGTTTTAATTGCCTTTTTTGCCAGGTCTTGATGAAGATGGTATGGTGTGTCAGGGGCGTTTCCCTCGCTGAAATGTTACTTGATCTTTTCTTTTATCGATAGGTTTTGAATAATTATATATTGGGATTGATTCACAATTGATACTGGGTATTGATAATTGATGTGATATTGATAAGTTGTTGAGTATTTTTCTTCTATAATGATATTTCTTCTTGGTTTCAATGGAAACTTATTCAGTTTAGTTAAGTTTCACTCAATTTTACTTATTATAGTGTGGTCCACGCTATAATGGCAGTGGATAAAGATAGGAGAATGGCGATGCCGATTCTCTGCATTAATAAATTATATTTCTACACTGTCAAAAACATAATTGGCATCGTTGTGGACCTAGAAAAGGATAGTACCACCGGATTTTCGAATGATAGACAAGGAAAGCAAAATCAAAGTTGAACAAATACTGTCATTATAACGTGGACCTCACTATAGACACAATTTTTGCTATGATCACAAATTTTATAAGTGGCCGATTCTATACTATACACATTGGCTTATCGCTAATGAAAGTAGTATTAAAACCATCAAGTAGCCTCATTATTAAAAATTTCAATCATAGCCGCATAGATCCTCTATACTCTATTAATAGTCTACACTGATATTTCTTGACTATTTTCTTATTCCACTCCTACTCTAATGAAATAAATAATGACACAGAAATACATCCAAAAAATTATGTATCATGTTTGTCTGTATAGTCAACTTATACAGTATGATGTATACTGAACCATCTATCACCACTACAAGACCTGGTGCGTACAGATATATGCGCCTCCAACACGCTCCGCACTCGTTCCGCAATTGCTCCAAGCACGCCCCGCAATCGCGTATACGCAATCGAACGTTACGGGAGATGTTAGCTGTTCTCGCGTTCCACTCTTGCTCCCCCGGTCGATCATCAATCGATCTGCTCGAGTGACATTTGATTGCGGAGCAGAGCGAAAGTCTGTACGCACCTTTCGACTTTTTGAGCAAAAGATTTGAGTTTTTACTGATCACACCGTATCGTAAAACAAGTAGCTTATAAAATCAATAAGAAAAATAATAATTATTTTACTTTCAAATAATTTCCTTTTCATAGCCTTTAGACGACTGTGATTATACGCCTCCGTCAATCCCTCTCACTCTTACTCAATAATTCTCATGCACGCTCTCTCCCTCTCACACGCTCTCTGGCTCTCTCTTCTCTTCCTTGTTCACTCTCATTTTTCTTTGACACCTATTCCTCTTCTCTGTCTGATACCTCTATCCTCCCTCCTTCTTCATCAATATGTTTCTCAAGCTTTCTCCTACCATCTTATCATCCTCTTATTTCTCTTTTCTGTCTGTATCCTTTTGTTCTTCTTTTTCTGTCTCTGTATCATTCTCTTCTTCTTTTTTCTCTCTCTATTCCTCCAACATCCTCATCACTGATATTCGTGTCTTGATTTTCTTCTCTCTCCAACGAGGTACCGTCACATCTGTGAATTAAGCCTCACACACACCAACACCACAGGTCGACGAAAATCGGAAAATAATCTTGACAAACTAGAAGTTGAAGTAATGGCGGCAGAGCAGACTTCAAAATTGGATTTTAAAACGATAACCTATTGCCCCGTGTTTGAAATTACCGTGTCTGCAAGCTGGGGTCCCTGTAGCGAGATATCCACTCCAAAATATCAGCTCTATGGTTGAATGGGACGCATCAGTATTCCCCTATAAGAAATGCTGACAGTTTAAACTGAGTCACACTATAGGATCAACATCAGCTCATATGAGTTGATCGTTCGGCTCTGAAAAATTGTGATTCACTTTAAGGGGGAAAACAGTTGGAGGGGGGGATGGGGGTAAGGGTTACCCAGTTTTAATAAACGACAGGTCTTTACCCCCCTGACCCTGACCCTCCTGCAACCCTTAGAAGCAGGGTATACATCCCAATTTGTTGAGCTCCATCCCACATGTATGCACACATCCATTACGTAACTTATCCCTTATCATTTTAGAAATTCTTCCATCCAGTATTTCTCTCTTAGCTATAATTTTATTCGTCTACCGTCCTTTTCACTCTCGTTAACCTTACATAACTTGTCTCCTGTCATTTAGAAATTCTTTCATTCAGTATCTCCTTCTGCTCTAATTTTATTCGTATCTGCTGTCCTTTCTACTCTCCTCCACCTTACATCTCGTGTCTTCTTTCATTTAAAAATTCTCCCATCTACCATCTCTCTTTGCCAGAATTCCATCCGTATCCACGGTTCTATTTAGTCTTGTTCACCTCACATATTCTCCTGTCATTGAGAAATTCTTCCATCCACTAACTCTCTCCTTGCTGTAATCTTATTCATATGACTAATTCCATTAGAAAAGAATGTCAAAATAGAATATTATAGTAAACATTACATGACAATTTTGATGGTGATGACTATCATTATTTTATTGATCATTATCATAGAGAAACAATAGCGTGAGTAGATATCCCATGGTATAGGGTGTTTATGTCGCAACTTTTACTGTTATCTCAAGCCGATTACTGTCGATTATTGTCGATTTTTACAGTATGAACGGCACAATATAAGAGACTACCAGCGTCATAAAGCTTCACAGGAAAGAATTACGTGGACTATCAGCTTGAGATAACAGTAAAAGTTGCGACATAAACGCCCTATACCATGGGATATCTACTTATGCTATTGTTTCTCTATGTCATTATGATAATAATTAATTTCAGATCACATAATGTAGTATTAATTGGAATGGATGAATGATTTTGTCAGAATTCAAATGCATTCTGTTTATAGAAAACACATAATAGAAGAAATTCATAAGATTAGAGACATCAAGATCCATTCTCCTTAATTATTACATGTGATTTGGAATCACTGTCTCAGTATTAACATAGAGAAATAATAGCGTAAGTAGATATCCCACTGTATAGAACGTTTATGTCGCAACTTTTACTGTTATCTCAAGTCTACGTAGTTCTTTCTCGTGAAGCTGTGTGACGCTCGTAGTCTCTCATACTATTCTGTTCATACACTCTCACACCAACAAAACAATAAAAATCGACAATAATCGACAGTAATCGGCTTGACATAATAGTAAAAGTTGCGACATAAACGCTCTATACCATGGGATATCTACTTACGCTATTGTTTCTGTATGGTATTAATCAGAAGACTAAGTAAGGCCCGATTGCATAAGTCTCAATCCCAGTTAAATCCCACGAGAACCAATCAGAGAACATTTTTCTGAGAAATTTTTTTGGTTCTCGTCAATCAGAGGAGCCTTTTTCTCAGAAAAATGTTCTCTGATTGGTTCTCGTGGAATTAATGACGTTTTAAAATTCAACAGGCCTCTGAGCAACCTGAACTAAGAGTCTGATCTCACCAGGCTTCAAGCTTCAGACAACCTATAAAAAGTGAAGTCGATGAAAACCAATCTGGAAGTAGAAACACGTATTCAAATTCAAATATTTATTTATTTATTTATTTATCTATTTTATTCACAATCACAAATCATAATTAAAATATGATTGGGAGAAGACAACAGGCATAGCCCAAAACTATCTTCTCACAAATTTTTACAAATAGAAGTTTCAGAAAAGAATGAGGTTAGATTTCACTTTTCACTTCAAAAAGTCCAATTTACACTTCAAAACAACTAATGACTAAACTAAAAATTACTAATTTAACTTACTATTTCAACAAATAACCCATACAAGCCTTCAGGATACTTTTTAGCAATTCCACTCTCTCGAAATTATCAGGAGAATACCGACAACGCATGACCCTTCTCAGTCCGGTTATTGGTTTTTTACAGTCGTAGCCCCATGTTTTTGCATCCAACATTTGAATGTGCCACCTCGTATAACACGGGAAACGCAATCAAACGTTAGGTATGCATTCAGATTGCATTACAAGGTGCATCCACTGATGTGTTATTAATTGGTGCAACAGCCGTTGCACAAATGCATTTGAAACCCTCTCCGAAACACCCCACCACCAACTCTCTCTCACTCACACTCCAACAATCTCTCTCCCTCTAACTCTCTCCCTACTACCTATCATACTCTCTCACTCACTCACTCACACTCTCTCTCACTCACTCTCTCTCTCACTCACTCTCTCTCACTCACTCTCTCTCACTCACTCTCACTCCCTCACTCACTCTCTCTCACTCTTTCTTAATGATTGTGAGGCAGAGAGGACCTGGAGTCCTAACTCTGCCCTTAATAATGGCAATCAATCAATCAATCTCTTACTCTCAGTCTGAATCTCTCTCATACTCTAACACACACTCTCTCTCTAACTCTCTCCATACTACCTCTCTCTCACTTCCTCGTTATACCTCTCTCTCATTTGGTAGAGAGTTGGTGGGAAGGATATTTTGAATATTCTTTCCGAAGAATGGACATTGATATGTCCAAAACTCCGCCAATTATTTATGTAGATGCATAACAATATTATCTATAGTTATTCCAAATTGCTTTTTCCATGTCATATACAGTTCAATAATTATTTTCTTAGTCTATATTATGTAAATTCATCTATAATTTTGCTGTATTGAAAGCTATTGTATATAAGCATGGAGAAACAATAGCGTAAGTAGATATCCCATGGTATAGGGCGTTTATGTCGCAACTTTTACTGTTATCTCAAGCCGATAGTCCACGTAGTTCTTTCCCGTGAAGCTTTACGACGCTGGTAGTCTCTCATATTGTGCCGTTCATACACTCTTACCCGGTTAAAACAGTAATAATCGACAATAATCGATAGTATTTGGCTTGAGATAACAGTAAAAGTTGCGACATAAACGCCCTATACCATGGGATATCCACTTAAGCTATTGTTTCTCTATGATATAAGTGTATAAGCCAGTATATATTGTAATCTACATGAATAAAGTACTCAATCAATCAATCTCTCTCTCACTCTTTCTCAAGGGTTGTGTGACAGAGAGGACTTGGAGTCCTAACTCCGCCCTTAATAAAGGCAATCAATCAATATCTCATTCTCAGTCTAAATCTCTCTCACTCTAACTCTCTCCCTACTACCTCTCTCTCACTCCATTTCCATACCTCTCTCTCAAAGGACGGTTATCAAGAGTATTCCCTGAGTCTGGGATCCAGTCATGTAATAGATTCATATCCAACTATTATTTAACGAAAATCCCAAATAAATGCTGTAAATCACCCCGAAGACTTCTGCTACTGCAGACATTGACAACAGGGTTAACAGCTAGATGAAAATTCGATGAGAACTACTATCCAAAAATTATTTGCCAGCCCGGGAATCGAACCCGGTACCTCCCAATTGCTAGTCAGGAATGCTTACCTTTACACCAAACTGACAATCTCTGGATAGCAGCGCTCATTCATATCTGATTCATATCTGACTCACTCTCTCATTCTTAACCTCTTTCTCTCTCTCTCTCTCTCTCTCTTTCTATTTTTCATATCATATACAGTTCAATAATTATTTTTTAGTCCATATTATGTAAATTCATCTATAATTTTGCTGTATTGTAAGCTATTGTATATAAGTGTATAAGCCAGTATATATTGTAATCTACATAAATAAAGTACTCAATCAATCAAATCAATCAATCTACCATTCACTGTCTCTCACTCGCTCTCACTCTCTCTCTCCCTCTCTCTCTCTTTCACTTCCTCTTCATACCTCTCTCTCTCTCTCTCACTTAGGGACGGTTATTAACAATATTCCCCGAGTCTGGGATGTAACAGTTATGTAACAGATACATACACAAACGGTAGCAGAGCAATAATAATTTGATTGCAACACTTTACCTTCTCCTCCACCCCCCTCACAACCAACCCCCTCATTGAATGGGGTATTTGTTGATGTGTGATGATTGAATAATGTCGATGACCCTCCCTCCCTGTTTAGATATCGCAATAGCGAACTATGCAATATTGCAAATTAATGATTCAATAGACAAAGATTTCCTGTAAGTTTATTGAATTGTCATGGTTTTAGTTTCAGTTAAAAAAAAATAGTGCATGAAGTGTTAAGATTTTAGTTTCAGTTGAAAAAATAGTGCATTAATTGTCATGATTTTAGCTACAGTTATAAAATTTGTGCTTGAATTGTAATGATTTTAGTTTCAGTTAAAGAAATAGTGCAGGAAATTAAAGAAAATTTCATCATGAAAATGGGATATTTGGAATTGGACCTGTTCTTTACCTATTCATTTTTAAAAAAATTGCATCTATGATTTTTATCTACTAGCAGCAGGTAACCCGTGCCCCGCAAGGGTCTAATTTAAAACTTGATAAAATGAAAAACTTGAGCTACTAAAATCTTGAAGAATTAAAATTGAGCCTATAACATCCTTGGTAATCAAGAATCTAAATGCAGAATTTCAAGTTGATCAATTGAGTAGTTCAGACGTGATGATGCATCATTCATGAATTTCATATTCCGTACGTGTATAAGCCAATTCTCTCCTTCATTGAACGAGCGTTAGCGAATTCTCACTTTTTACTTACTTGAGGCTAAATCCATTTTCTATCTGTTAGTACTTTCTACAATAACTTTAGAAAGAATTGATAAATCAGCATCAAATTTTGAACAAGTATTCTTCAAACCTTCTTACAGGTGTACAACAAAATTATTGACTCACCCCTTCGTCTTTCTCAAGGATATAAAAATAACATTGAAAGTTCATGGGAGAAAATTTGTTTTGATTCATCATTTAGTCAGCTAGATTTAATTGCATGTTATTTGCATGA
>NW_024092215.1:0-18275 GCF_014356525.2 Nilaparvata lugens | reverse complement strand
AATAATTATTGAACTGTATATGATATAAAAAAGAAATCTGTAATAAATGTAGATAATTATAATGTTATGCATCTACATAAATTGGCGGAGCTTTGGACATATCAATGTACATTTTTCGGAAAGAATATTGATAATATCCACCCCACTAACTCTCTACCAAAGAGATGATGATTGATTGATGAGTACTGTATTATGTAGATTACAATATATACTGGGTATACAATTATATACAATAGCTTACAAGAGAGAGAGAGAAGAGAGAGAGAGAAAGAGAGAGACAGACAGAGAGAGAGAGAGAGAGAGAGAGAGAGAGAGAGAGATGAAGAGAGAGACGAGAGAGAGAGAGAGAGAGGGTTGGGAGGGGGAGGAGAGAGCGAAGAAAGAAAGAGGGAGGGAGAATGAGAAAGACTTTAGACTTTAGACGTTATTTTCAATTGTTACTAGACTTGTCGCCTATGGTAAGAAGAGACTCAGAGAGAGAGGTGAGTGAGAGAGAGTGAGAGAGTGAGAGAGAGAGCGAGAGTGAGAGAGAGTGAGAGAGAGAAGAAAGACATGAAAGAGGAAAAATGTTGAAAGAGAAATTTATGTCTTTTAGGATGACACAACAAACATTTCTCTTTTAGAAATATTGTTTTCGTCGCGCGATATTCAGAAAAGCGTTGAAGTAAAGTAATTGCATTTTAAAAATTCAGGTAGACATTTATTGTTTCCTCTTCAATATTTCCTTTATTTCAACTTCATGCTCTATCAGGTACGATATTCCGAAAGATAGTGTTGGATGATAATAACAATAATACTGAGGGTGATGTCTACATAAGCTCTTAGGCTTGTGCGTGAGTAATAAGTGAGAGGGATAATGAGGGATGACAACTACTTTTTAGGTAGACAGGACCGACGGCTTATTGTCTCCTCCGAAAGACGGATGGATCACATTCATCATATAAAAACAAAAAGATGATGATCAATAATAATTCTTATTCATAATGGATTTTCTAATTTACTTGAAATCCAGCTAGAATGCTCAAATGAACATGTTATCAGTAAAAATTGTAGTTCTATTCCATTATTGTAATAATATCAAATTAATTTCTTTCAAGGCCTTCTTCTAAACATAACATCTTCTTTTCCTTATCCGCCATTTTCTTCTCCTTCATCTTCTTGATCTTCTTGTCCACCTGTTCCTTTATCACCACTTTTCCTTCCATTTCATTCTTCCTACATTCCCTAGCTTCTTTTCTTTCTTCTTCTTTTTTCAACAAGTTAATAAGTATGGCAATAAAACTCTCAACACAAACAAGGACGATAACGCATAATTGAGAACTCGAATGGTTTACAATAAAATTTAATGTATTCGAAATAGCTGTAGCTATCAATTCTGCCACTAGGTGGCTGATATAGGTGGCAATGGCTGATAATATTGTGATACTCCACTCGCTTCTGATTGATCGACAAGACAGAGCGCCCTCTCAACTCTCAATTCAGAGCAGATAGCAGCATCTCTTGGAAGCATGCCTGTATCAATTCGTCGAACCAGTTGATTCCCAATAATTTTTTGACAATTCCTATACCGTACTCTGATATGAAGCTTTTAAAAACAGGCAAACAAACAAAAAAATTGAACGAAATCACAAAGTAGAAGGAATTTATTTTCTTTGACAAAACATTCTCTCTCATTCTCTGTGACGAAACATTGATCCAGAGCTCTCGATGAGGAACCATGCCTATATCAAATCAATATCCCCACCATGCCTATATCAATCATGCCTATATCAATCATGCCTATATCAATTGATTCCGAATATTTTTTCGATAATTCCTATACTCTTACAATAAGAGCCTCTGGGATGCTTTCAAAAACAAACATTCTTTTGAAGCCGTCGTTAGGTCAGTCAGAGGCCTGAAACTGATCGGTTGCGACCTGAAAACGCTGAAATCAGAGCTGAGCAGCCAGGTTACTTGATATTATTATTATTGTTATTATATTATTTTTTTATTATCTTTAGAAGGTTTTGGAGAATTTATAATTCGTCTGGTTTATAATATTTGAAATGTTCTACTGAAGGAGGAATTCTTATCTTTTGTCATTCTGCTTTTTTTTATTATTCTTCATTTGTTTTGTTTGTAAGATTTCTTTTTATAAGTGTATTTTTCATTTTTGTTGTTATATTTTCTATAATAAACTCCATTCTTCTGGGGGTACCAGGACGAAGGAAAAAGGAAAAAAAATTATTATTAAAGAGAACCAAACAAAAATAACATTTGAATCTAGAACTCCCGAAGTGAAGCATGCCTATAAAACTCATTAAATCAATGATTCCTAACAATTTTTTTGACAATTTTATACTCAGACGTTTTCAAGAACAGACTAACAATCTAGAACCCTCGATGTAAAAGCATGCCTTTATCATATCGCAGAATCAAATTCCTATAACTTTATAACCTTTTTTATATATTCTATATTCTCCAAATTATAATCAAAATTCCCTATAATTTTCTGACAATTTGTATACTCTGACTTTTTCAGAAACAAGCTAACAAAACAATACAATCTAGAACCCTCGATGTAAATGCATGCCTATATCAAAACGCCAAGTCAAATTCCCTATAATTTATATTCTATGTATATTATTCTATATTCTCATAATTATAATCAAAATTCCCTATAATTTTCTGACAATTAAACATAAAAACAAAACTAAACAAAACATTACAATCTGGAATGCTCGATGTAGAAGCATGTTTTTATCAAATCGCCAAATCAATTGATTTTCAATAAAATCAGAACTTCGTCTGTGAGTGAGTGCAGATGCTCGAGGCTTAATTCACTGGAAGCACGCCCACACTTCACGTTGCGTTATCAGTTCCTGTTTCATATAATGTACACATAAAGTGCACCATTCTATCAATGGACCCATTGATAAAATCAAGATGAAATATAATTCTCTCACATTTTCTCTCTGAAAAAATTTTGCATGGGAAAGCCAACATTTACTCATCGTATCCAGCTTTATAATGTACACATTTTTATGAGTGCACCATCTCAAAAATTGTACGTAGTAAAGCTTCATTGATAAAATCAAGATGAAATATAATTGTCTGATATTTTCTCTCTGATAAAATTTTGCATGGAAAAGCCAACATTTACTGAGCGTATTTTGATCTAAATAGAATTCGAGAGGCTTCTTCCATTCTGCATTTGAACATCCCACACGGGGCAAGCAATTGATTTACAAATTTTCGACTAACAAAATTGAATGAATTTATTCATTTGCCAAAAACAGAATTGATATTGACACTTCATAGAACTCAGGAGCTCCTACACATTTAATGGAGCACAGAAATGACAATAAATTCTCTAATATATTGAATGCTTCAACACTCTACTCAAATTCAACATTCAATTTGAATCCACTTATTCAATTAACAGACTGGAGAATGAGAGATTTGAAATGTGATTTTCAATATCAGCTTTATTGAATTAGATTACAGTAGGCTACATGTGAATGCATATGAGGAACAGGGATTGAGATTTCTGATTTCTGAATGGTGACAATAAATTAATCTTAATTTGGTGACAATTAATCTCAATTTAGTGACAATTAATCTTAATTTATAGACGGGAGAATGGGGATTCGATATGTGATTTCCAATAACAGCTTTATTGAATCAGATAATTGACCGAAGCGAAGCTGAGGTCTTACTTTCGACTTGATCGGCTTTTGTTTGTTTGTTTGTACCGCAGTTCTAGTCGCAGTTATTGTCCGATCTGGATAAAATTTAGTATGCGAGTTCTTTGAAACAAGGCAAAGAAACGTATGTGTAACAATTCTTTATAAGACCTCCGGTTTTTTTGTAATTTGAAGAACCGCAGACCAACCTCCTTCCAGAAACTTACTTTTTCTTATCTAGCGCCGTTATTTGGCAAGATACAGCAATTTTTATAATTTCAAAATGGAAGATCATTGTATTTACAATATGTTGAGAGTGAATGTTTCCCAAATATAAATGAGAAAATTGTCTCTCATTTTTTACTTTCCTTGCCCTATTACCATAGGTAAGGAAAGTATTGCTTTCCGAAAAAAATTAAGGTACCCAATTTTTAAAATACTATACGTTTCAAGGTCCCCTGAGTCCAAAAAAGTGGTTTTTGGGTATTGGTCTGTATGTGTGTGTGTGTGTGTATGAGTGTAAGTGCGTCTTTGTACACGATATCTCATCTCCCAATTAGCGGAATGACTTGAACTTTGGAACTTAAGGTCCTTACACTATAAGGATCCGACACGAACAATTTCGATCGAATGCGATTCAAGATGGCGGCTAAAATGGCGAAAATGTTGTCAAAAACAGGTTTTTTCGCGATTTTCTCTAAAATGACTCCAACGATTTTGATCAAATTCATACCTAAATAGTCATTGATAAGCTATATCAACTGCCACAAGTCCCATATCTGTAAAAATTTCAGGAGGTCCGCCCCATCTCTGCAAAGTATGATTTTAGATTACAAATTATCAGGCTCCAGATACAAATAAAACAAAAAAAATCAAGTGGGAAAGATTCAGCATGGAAATCTCTGCAATTGATGTCCAGTAACATTATCACCTAAAATTGAAAATAGGCTTGATATTCGAAAAAATGTGATTATTCAATTGCAAACTGTTGGCAACTGTTGATTCTATTAAATCATTCACTATGGAGAGATAGCAGACCTCGTGTGTTCCCAGCGTTATTGTCCTGTCACCAGCTGGCTCAGATCTTTGAATATTAGACTTGAGATGCGCGGGCACACTAGCGTCAGGTGATCAATTTTCATAACGGCAAGGAAAGTTGTGTGAGTGCGCCACACCAGATTTTTGTGTAGCTGAGAAGTTGATATTGTGGTAATTATTCAAAACAAATAGAAAGACTGAGACATTTTCAAAAAACCACAGGTTTAAAAAATTCTAACCACAGAATCTGTGGTTCTTTGATAATTTCTTAGTATTTTTATTTGAAATTAAGATTTCGATAGATACTCCAGTGATACCATGGATCAGAATATAAACACTCCTTTCTTCACCTTCATCTCACTAAAAATTTCAAACTCGAATATGATTTCCTCCGTTCTCAAAGCCGAAACTCCCAGAGACAATCAGAACTAAACTTTTGTGTATTTCATCAATGTTTGAAATTTTATCGGAGTTTGAGAAAGCACATATAAGAAGCACTCACTGGAAAGTAGTCATGATTCTATTCTCAACTATACAATACTACCTCAATATTCAGTATTCAATTGAACTCAAGTAAGTAGTTTCGTTCCGTGTAGATATCACCACGTCCTTTATTTGAAGTCGTCCTATCTTAAGCTCTTAATGCTCTAGATGTTTGGATCTCTGAATATTACATTCTCTCCTTACTCAACAGCAATGTACATATAGAGTGGTGATAATCATTAAGACAATCATGTGTGATATCCAAGTAAGTGGTTTCGTTTCATCTAGATGTCACAGTGTCCTCTATTCGAAATCATCCTAAATGTAGCTCTTTTATCCCAATTTGATCCTTGTTGAATGAAACCGCAACATCATGTTTCTCTGATATTCCGGAATGAAGCTTCAAGTGGTTTCGTTTCGTCTAGGTGTCACAATATCCTGTATTTGAAATCATCGTATCTTTAGCTCTCTTATCTCAATTTGATCCTTGTTGGAAGAAACCGAAAAATCTTTTATCTCTGATATTTCGAAATGAAGCTGAACATCTTGTATCTCTGATATTTTCGCTCCCATTTAGAAATCGTTGCTGCTTTCTCAGATCACAATCATTTGTTACTCGTCGAGAACGTGATATTTCCTCCATTCATGAACGAGAAATCGCAACAGATAATCAGAACAAGCCTGGAATCTTTTCTCGATGCTTTGGAATGATGAAACTCGAAGGGAAAATGACGAAAAACGAGGAGAAGATGTGTGTAATGGAGAAGAGAGAAGGATAAAGAATGAAATTGAGATGGAGTATGTTATGTGAGAAAGAGTAAAAATACGAAAAAGGGAAGGGGATGTTTCGGAGGAAGAGATAAAGATGGTGAGAGGAGTATGTTGTGTGAGAGAGGGAGAAATCACAAAAGAAAGGAGAGGAGATGTTCCGGTGGGAAAGAGAAAGATGAAGTAAGAGATTGTGAGGGAGTATGTTGTGTGAGCGAGGGAAAAATTACGAAAAAAAAGGTGATGTTTCGGAGTGAGAGAAAGATGGAGAACGAAATTGAGAGGAAGTATGTAGTGTGAGAGAGAGAGTAATTTCGAAAAAAGGAAAGGTGATGCTCCGGAGAGAGTGAAAGAAATTAGGAGAGGAAGTATGATTGTGAGACAGGGTGAATTTACGAAAAAAGGAAAGAAGATGTTCGATGAGGGAAGAGAAATGATAAAGTAAGAGATTGAGAGAGAGTGTGTATGTCTGTGAGAGAGGGAGTAATGACGAAGGAAGGAAGCCGAATGTTTGATGAGGAAGAGAAAAGGAAGAAATTGAGTGAGTATGTGAGTGAGAGAGAAAGATAGAGTGCGATAGCACCTGTTATCACTCGTCTCTTCTGTCAATTTGAGCGGAAAGAAAACCACTAAAGGCTTATGGGTTGTGGTTAAGTTTTCCAAGGCTCCGGGAACTGAACAGCTACAGAACTGAAACTCTAGTGGGGACCATGTTATAATGGCTGTGGAGAAAGATAGGAAAGCAATGCTGCTGATTCTCTATTTCTTTATTCATTCATACAATAAGTACATCTTAAAAATGATAGGGAGAGAAAAAAAAGGTAACCTTGTGCTATTCCTCTCCCAAATTTAGATAAGATTACACATAATCCGAAATGGGTCAAGACTTGTAGTTGTTCACTTCACAAAATTTTCAGTCCTTAATAATTTTTACAATGTATACTTTTAAATTTAGATGTTTTAAAACCAATCATTGGAAGAATATTTCACATTATCATCACTAAAATAGTGAATACTCACATTTCAAAGTAATATCATCATTATTTATATAAATATATATTTATACAATTATCATCATCATTTGTAGTTTTTCAGTGGTTTATTCATTGTTATTGGTTGACTATTTTATGTTAGAAGCCTTTCAATGATGACAAAACTTGCATGATGAGCATGTGTACAGTTGCTCAATGCGCATGCCTGTTTTCTCCGTAAATCTCTTCGATGTTTGTTAGAACAGCTTTATTGTCATGAGCCTACATATGACATGCTTCCATATAATGATAGAGAAGAGATAGGATTTTGTGGATTCTAAAGGTGCGTACAAATATACGCGCCGCGAACATGAGCAATTCACTTTTAATCAGCTGATGCCAAGCTTTTATATCTGTATCTTACCGTTTCTATAACAATAGTCAGTTAATTAAAAGTGAATTGCTCATGTTCGCGGCGCGTATATCTGTACGCACCTTTAGGCTAGGTGCACACCAGTTAGTCAATACAAGACAAGACATGATCAGACACGTTCAGTCACAATGCTTCACATTGTAGCTTATGACGCAACTCACACTGATTAGTCATTGCAAAGACATGTCTATGTGAAGTATTGTGACTGAACGTGTCTGATCATGACTTGTCTTGTCTTGCCTAACTGGTGTGTGCCTAGCCTTACACTCTCACTCCAACAAAACAGGGATGATAGACAGTAGTCGACAGTGATTGAAAAGAATAGAATATTTTATTTCGCCAAAATACAAGATACATAAGACAAAATGTAAATTATAATGAATCTTTGGCACAGCCAGTAAATCAGACTTGTGCACTAACTGTGAGTTCGTTAAGAGAACAATACGAAATGAAATAATATTTAAACATGAAAAAACAACTGGAAGACTAGATAAATTGAAAAGAAAGTAGCCTACCAATAGTTATCTTGATGAATAATACAATGAAAAGGGAAAGATATGGAGTAATTCCGTGTGAACATTATATGTGTTGTATGTCAACCAAAAACAAATCAAATACAACTATTTTTTTTGTCATACTTACTCAATTGCAGCTGTTTTCCATGCATCAAATCAAGCCGGTAAACCGCTGTTTTCAGAAAAATAAAACATGTGATCTTCATTACAGCATACTATACTGTAAAGAGATCATATGGTTTTCTTTACAGTCGAGTATGTTTCCCAGTTCCGAAAATGGAACATTAAAATTGATTTAAATAGCTATATAGTCACAGCGTTATAATCTTCAGTTCATATATTGGTAACAATAATTTAAATTTCTTATTGATGAGAACTTTAATGAAAAGGAGAGAGTGAGTTAATAATATCTAAGTAACTAATAGAATAACTCAAGTATTATTAGAACTCATCTAATAAGTTTCAAGCTATAAGAACTCATCTGATAATTTTTAACATTGGCCTTTATTCTATTTGAGCTAGATGGGTCTGTTATGACCTAGGAGCTATGGGCTAGGTCATGTTTATAGAATACAGTAACTCGAACAGCAGCAGGTAAAGTAATGGTTACTGTTTCTCAGCAATATTATTCTTTCTGAGAAAAGTATGACAAAAAATATTGTACGTAACTTGTACGGTAACGTATTTACCGCATTCGTATGATAATTCTGCCCTCAACTACGTTTCGGGCAGAAACAATCATACTTATGCGGTAAACTACTTTTACCGGATTTGTGACGTAAAGTACTATTTTGTCATAGTCATTCAATTTCAGCTGTTTACCGGCTTGATTCATGTTTGCAGAACAAATAATAAACATATGATTCTAATTACAGCATACTCTACTGTAATGGAACCATAATATGTTTTCTTCACAGTCGAGTATGTTTCCCAGTTCCGAAATAGCAACATCAAAACTGCTACAAAAAACCACCTTCAGCACTCCAGGTGGGAAGTTTTGTCAACTTTCACAAAATTCCTGATTCGGAATTTTGTAAACTAGATTTTGTTTATAGAATGCAAGTAGTAACGTCAGCACAAGCAGGTAATGTGTTTTCTATTTATCAATTATTCTTCTTTAGATTATTATGTCAAAAAATAGTGTGAGTTGCTTGGACGTGAATGTCTTTTGCAGTGCTCAAATGAAATTCTAGTCTCGGCTAGCGCCTCGACTAGAAACATCATTCTCGCCTGCAAAAGGCCCCTTCCCATCCTTGTGACATAAGATACCATTATGCTCATGTTTTTGAAGGGACGGATTCAAAGATCCAAAGGTTCAAAGAACATCACACGTCAACCGAAGCTCATTGTGTGTCCCAAGTAGTATGTTAGTTAGGCAAACCAATTCCTGTGTACAAATACAATTACTCTTCTAAATAAGAATGAATAAAGAAAAATGCAAGAGAATGTATAAAGTGAATTAATTAAACAGAATAACATAATATATCTTTCTGAGTAACAAAACGAATAATGACCGATATGAATAAAGCCAGAGCAAATGCTCATGAGCAAGAGCATGGAGCATAAGATTTTGCTCATGAGCAAAAGGTAGAAGCTAAAGCATTTGCTCATTTTTATGTGTATATTAAGCTTTACCTTATGCTCCTGAACTCTGGAGCAAATGCCCACGTATTTTAAAGATTTTTCATCAGCTGATTCGCTTTTGTAGCCTTAATTTGTTTTTATAGCTCACGGAAGCGCTAAATATGCAAGTAGGAGGCACCACTTGTGTTTGCGTCGTCTGCTCTGTTTTCTATTATTTATGAATTGAGTTTTAGGTTAGTTGAGTTTAGAATTTTGAAATATTAGCGTGAAAAAATGTCATTTCTATAATAATCTTCAGCATATTCTTATAATATCAATAGCCTTCTTCTAATCGTCTACACTCTCATCTTCTTAAATGCCTATTTCCTATTTTGTGATGGCTATCTTTATATCAGTTATATTTTGTATACATTCTTTTGTAGGGATAATGATGATATATATCATGGTTGAATCTAAAAAGAGTTTTATAGTTCTCAACTATTGGTTGTTATTGTATCTGGTATAGTTTCCTCTTCCTCATACGAATTAGTTGAGCAATTTTACTATGAGCGAAAGGTGATAAGCTGCTCTAAACTAGACTCACCTTATTTGAAACATTTGCTTCAGAAAATGAGCAAATGCTCTAGTTTATTCATACAATTTTGAGCAAAAGCTTTTACTTTTGAGCAAATGCTCAAACTATTTTTTCGATGAGCATGAGCAAAAGGTTTTGCTCACATTTATTCATAGAAAATGAAGCAAATGCTCCTTATTTTAGAAGTATAAGCAAATGCTCAACTTTATTCATATGGCCCAATGTAACACTTTTATACAATTTAGTGCTTACGTTGAAAAAAATCAGCATTAAATTTGGACATAAACTACCATACCATGGGCTATCTATTAAGTTTATATGGAAGCATTTTATATCTATGACAAAATGGATTTGCTTATAAATGGTAAGCTCCCACACAGCTGCAAAAAGGTTGTGAATTGTTTTGTTGTAACCCTGTTACTCAGTTCAGTCTCCGTCGCGTTTTCGGTCGGCTTGGAAAACGCATATCAAGAACGAGATATCAGGGACTTGAAGGGTAAAGAGTTTATGTGAGCTGAGAAGCTGATATCAACCAGTGATAGCTTACGAGTGTGGGATGTTAGAAGGTGGGATGATGGAGGGGGTGGTGAAGGAGTAGAGGAGCAGGAAGAGGAGGACGAAGAGGAGGTGGTGGTAGAAGAGTTGGAGGAGGAGGAGGAGGAGCGAGAGGAGGAGGAGTAGAAGGAGGAGGAGGAGGAGAAGGATGAGGGAGAGGAGAAAAATTAGGAGAGGGAGGTAGATGAGAATTGATAGGAAAAAGGAGTAGAATGTGAAGGAGGTGGAGGAAGAGGAATTAAGGACGAGAGAGAGGAGAAAGAAGAAGAGGAGTGTGGCTAGAAGGAGGAGAAGGAGGGGAAGGATGAGGCAGTGGAAGTGTGTGTGGATAAGAATTGGTAGGAATGGAGTGAAGTGCGGAGGAGGTAGAGGGAGAGGAATTGAGAAGGAGCAGAAGAAGGAGAATGGTAGGAGGAGGAGTCAGAGGAGGTGGAGTAGGAGAAGGTGAATAAGAATTGGTATGTGAAGGAGTAGGGTGTGGAGGAGCTTGAGGAGGAGGAGGAGGAGGAGGAGGGAGGAAAATACCCTCACATGAGTGATGAGGAGGATGGGGTGTGGAGGAGGATTGTGGCAAAGTAACCAAAGCAAAGGCAGGAACTATTGTAAACATCCCTTTATTGAACATTCTGCAAACGCAGCTCGAAGTAGGAATCATTTCTTTTGTGCACGCGTGTGTGCTTGTACGTGTGTGCGAGAGTGAGAGAAAAAATGTATGGGAAGACAGACGAAGAGTGAATGAGAGAGAATGGCGAGGATAGGACACTGTAGGTGACTGTGACAAGAAGAAAGAAAAGAGAGAAGATAATAAGTTAGTGTGGTAGAGTGAGGGTGAAGAGCATAGAATTGGCAGATGATGAGAATGATAGGGTGGATGATAATGATAATAATCATATGATGATAAATTATAAGAATGATGAAAATATGAGAGATTTCGGGTGCATAAATGACTCATATTATATGAGCAGAAGACTGTGGGAGAGACGGAAATAAGAAAAAATTGAGAGAGAGAGGCAGAAATAAGGCACTGTAGATAAGAAGTGATAAAGTGAGGTTCATGTTATAATGTATTTGATTAACATTTGTTTCTGCTTTCCTTGTCTATCATTCAACAAAGCAGATAGCGATATCCTTTTCTATCTCCCCAACGTTGACAGAAACTAAAAACTAAAGAGGAAGGGAAAGAAGATTGTAGGTAAGGGAAGTGGTAGATCAGGAATAAATTGATCTTTAAATAGAATAAATTGGCCTGTATGTGAACAGGAATGAGGAGAAGATGGATAGAAAAAATAGGTGGAAGAACTACGTTCTTCTATATTTTTCATCTTAATATAGGAGAGCATAGTTTGGAAAGAATCGAAATATCTGCAATATGCACAAGTGATATGAATTTGAAGAAAAATAATACGAGTGAGAAGAATATATGCAAGGTGAATACAACAGACTATGGTAAAGTGAGTTTCTTCTTTCCAATATGCGGCCTTTTATTCTAATATGGTTTTTCATGGAATATTTCCATCCCTTATAGCATATCCCAATAGTAGAGGGAAGAATTTCTACTATTGGGTACAATTCTACAGTTGTTTGACACGGCAAAATTCCATTTTGCAACTGTATTTATAGTAGTTCGACACGCCCATAGGATTATTTCTTATGGAAATGGGTTGCGATTTATATATTTTTATCAAAAAATGAGAAAATGATGAGAAACATAATATAGTGTTGAATTTTGCAAATAATCAGTTTTCAAAAGAAGGAGATAGTTAGTGTGGATAGTAGAAATTAAATGGAATAATTACCATTTTAAAGACAAATTAAAGTATACAATGATTAATCAAATAATCGTCTATAATATCTCAATAGACAATAAATAATATATGTTCTGGTTGGATTATAAATAATCCAAAAGTGAACTGTATAAATTTTGGGGGGTTCAATATAAGGCCGGTAAACAGCTGATTGTAGAACAAATAAACATAGATTCTCATTACAGCATACTATACTGTAATAGAAACATATGTTTTCTTTACAATCGAGTATGTTCCTAGTTCCGAATTTGGAACAGCAAAACCAAGGTCTATAAATACAGGTCATGACACAATCCCGTAATACATTGCAAAATCGCCATTATATGGGGTTCCAGTTCACCAATTTTCAAATGTATCAGCTGTTATCATTATGGATTGAACAACATGATGTGTTATATTGTGATAATGTTCAAGGGATATTGCTAGGCTTTGAATTGTAAAATGAATTGTTCCGACAGAATAATAATAAATTAGACTCCAACTAGGAACTGGATTGTTGATTTTCAGATTTAATTGATCGGGAACTTGAAACTCTTTTTGAAACTGGCCTCGCATATTTCTGTCTTGTCCCAATGCCTTTTGAATCATAATCCTTGATTTACAAGAACAAGAACAATAATTTTTAATAATAAATAAAAGAATAATTGAAGCATTTATTATTAAAATATTGAAAACCTGAATTCACATATTATCTGAACTGAAATATTGTTTTTAAAATGCATAATTTTGTTACGAGCAAATTGAATTAGATTGGGCTTTCAAATGTACCGCCATAAAGACCCCATAAAATGGCTGCTCCATAAGGTACATGAGTGTCATGAGCAAACTTATACACCTTGAGCAAAACTGCCGCCTTGTAGCGCTCCAGGTGGATGTTTTTTCAACTACAATCAAGATATTCCTGATCGAAACTTGTATACTCGGTTATGTTTATAGAATGCATGTAGTTATGTCAGCACAAGCAGGTAATGTTTCCTGTTTCTCAATTATTCTTTTCATTATTATTGAGACAAAAAAATCTGGTGTGGCACACTCACACAACTTTCCTTCCCGTTATGAAAATTGATCACCTGACGCTAGTGTAAACGCTCATCTCAAGTCAAAGATCTGAGCCAGCTGGTGACAGGTCAATAACGCTGGATACACACGAGATCTACTATCTCTTCCTAGTGAATGATTTAATAGAATCAACAGTTGCCAACAGTTTGAAATTGAATAATTACATTTTCTCAAATTTCAAGCTTATTTTCAATTTCGGGTGGAAATGTTACTGGACATTAATTGAAGAGATGTCCATGATCAATCGTTTCCATTAGAATTTTTTTGTTTAAATTATATCTGAGACCTGATAATTGAAAATATAAAATCAAACTTTGCAGAGATGGGGCAGAGCTCCTGAAATTTTTACAGATATGGGACTTGTGGCAGTTGATATAGCTTATCAATGACTATTTTAGGTATGAATTTGATCAAAATTGTTGGAGCCATTTTCGAGAAAATCGCAAAAAACTCTGTTTTGACTACATTTTCGCCATTTTAGCCGCCATCTTGAATCGCATTTGATCGAAATTGTTCGTGTCGGATCCTTATAGTGTAAGGACCTTAAGTTCCAAAGTTCAAGTCATTCCGTTAATTGGGAGATGAGATATCGTGTACACAGACGCACTTACACTCATACACACACACACACAACACACACACACACAACCACACACACACACACACACACACACCACACACACCACACACACACACACACACACACACACACACACACACCACACACACACACACACACACACACACACACACACACACACACACACACACACACACACACAACCACACACACACACACCACACACACACACACACACACACCAACACACACACACACACACACACACACACACACATACAGACCAATACCCAAAAACCATTTTTTTGTCTCAGGGGACCTTGAAACGTATAGAAATTTAGAAATTGGGGTACCTTAATTTTTTTCGGAAAGCAATTCTTTCCTCACCTATGGTAATAGGGCAAGGAAAGTAGAATAGTGTTACTTGGACGTTAATGTCTTTTGCAGTGCTCGAATGAAATAATTCTAGTCTCGACTAACGCCTCGACTAGAAACATCATTCTCGCCTGTAAAACGGCCCTTCCCGTCCTTGTGACATAAGATACTATTGTAAATTAGAATGAATTACTGTAGAAAAAATCTTTAGGAGGGACATATTTTCACTGAGCATACATTCACAACGTACAGAAGGAAGTATGATTTCCAGTCTCTGCCGTCCAATGTATTCACCAGAGTTAATCAATACTGTCATTATAAAATGTACCTCACTATAATATGTAGATTTCTGTATCAAGAATGCATCGATAATTGTATCAATTTTTGTAAATTTAGAATATTTGTCTGTAGAAAAAACCTTTAAAATGGACACATATTTCAACTCAGTATACATTCACAACGCACAAAGTTGAGAACGTATGATATATGAAGTCTGACCCGTCCCACTCATATCTCAAGCTATCATCTCGTATCTCCAACTCAACATTTTTCCGTTCAAAGACTTTCCCGGAAAATTCGCTTTGGAAAGTGGTGGCAGGACAGCAAAATTGGAAAACTCCAGTCGGGCCAGAACCATTTTTTAAAGTGATCTTTCAGCTTTTTCCAAGTTTTCTTGTCGTGTGTACAAGGGAGCAGAAAAAAAGTTTGTTTCGTTGCCTTATCTAGTTGGGAGTCTCTTTCGCGTTTCTTCTTCTTCTTCCTCTTCTTCTTCTCCCTCCTCTTCTTCTTCTTCTTCTTCTTCATTTTCTTCTTCTTCTTCTTCTTCTTCTTCTTCTTCTTCTTCTTCTTCTTCTTCTTCTCGCTTCTTCTTCTTCTTCTACTTTTCTCATTATTCAACCATCTCCTGTGCAAACTCATACAGTATAATTGAAAATATAAAATGTATACATTCTGATTTAGAGATGCAGCATTTACTAGAATCCTTAGAGGGTAGAATACCGCGAGCGAATAAAGTCGGTTCAAAGCTCTACAGAGTATTATCAAAACATTGAACTAGAATCCCATCGAAAGCAGCTTTCTGTCTCACTTCAAAGTCGGTAGTTGATGTGTTTTCAGGTGTGGACTAGCCTTTGACGATTTCATTCCACATCGATAGGCTTATACTATCAGAGTCTCATGATTCAAGTAGAATCTACTGTAATAACAAGTAAGAAATTTCAAACTACATTGGTTATTATTACTTTTGAAATTATATTCCAAGAAGCATGATTGTTCAAGTCTGAAGTAACACCCAGTTCTTCAGTTTATGAGGGACAGGAAATATTTGAACCTGTTAGTCCAGTAAGTCACACATCCATTTCTGGACTTGAAGCACAAAGCGATTCTTGGACTTGAAGCACTGAAGTGATTTTTGGACTTGAAGCAGTGAAATGATTTTTGTACTTGAAGCACTGAGAGGATTTTTGGACTTGAAGCAGTGAAAGGATTTTTGTACTTGAAGCACTGAGAGGATTTTTGGACTTGAAGCAGTGAAAGGATTTTTGTACTTGAAGCACTGAGAGGATTTTTGGACTTTAAGCAGTGAAATGATTTTTGTACTTGAAGCACTGAGAGGATTTTTGGACTTGAAGCAGTGAGAGGATTTTTGGACTTGAAGCAGTGAAAGGATTTTTGTACTTGAAGCACTGAGAGGATTTTTGGACTTGAAGCAGTGACAGGATTTTTGTACTTGAAGCACTGAGAGGATTTTTGGACTTGAAGCACTGAAGCGATTTTTGTACTTGAAGCACGTAGCGATTTTTGTACTTGAAGAACTGAAAGGATTTTTGGACTTGAAGCACTGAAGCGATTTTTGTACTTGAAGCACGTAGCGATTTTTAGAATTGAAGCACTGAAGCGATTTTTGGACTTGAAGCAGTGAAAGGATTTTTGGACTTGAAGCACAAAGCGATTCTTGGACTTGAAACACTGAAGCGATTCTTGGACTTGAAGCAGTGAAAGGATTTTTGGACTTGAAGCACGAAGCGATTTTTAGACTTGAAGCACTGAAGCGATTTTTGGACTTGAAGCCCAATCGATTCTTGGACTTGAAGCACTGAAGCGATTTTTGGACTTTGACAGCACGATTTTCCATCGTCCTTATAAATTCTATCAGATTTAACAGATGATGTTTGTCAAGCTACGTTTAATCTGGTGGAATACATAGGAACAGCCAAAAATCCAAGAGTGAGTAACCAATTTAATCCTGACGATGATATAACGTTCTTGGGCGTACCTAGTCTTGTCCAATGACAATCAAGCTCAACCTCCATTGGCCAATCGTAGGGCTTCACACATTCTATATATTCTGCTCTTCAATCTTCAAGCTTCCTGTTCACAAGCGATTGATAATGATGTAAGTAGACTCATATAGACACTTCAGACGGGTTTTTTGCACAATCCCCGAGAAATAAGGAAAAATTTTTGCGCAAATCCCCCTCCCCCCTCCCCCCTCCCCCTCTGCGCCCCCCTCTCCTCCCCCTCTCCCTCCTCCTCTCCTCTCCTTCTCCCTCTCCCTCTCCCTCTCCCTCTCCTTCTCCCTCTCCCTCTCCTTCTCCCTCTCCTCTCCTTCTCCCAGTGAGGACAAGGGGGAGGGAAAAAAGGGGAAAAAAAATTCCCTTTGAGGGAAAAATTCTCTACTGTCAAATTAAAGTGAATCCATATTTATACTGACAAATTAAAGTGAATCCATCTAATGTATACTGTCAAATTAAAGTGAAGCTAGATGAGTGAATCTGTTACATCTTTATACTGTAAAATTAATACAATGGTTTGCTTTCCACCCGACAGTTAAGAAAAATTTCACAAATTTATATTGAAATTTTCCATGTGCTGTACAAACCGCAGGCGTTGCTTTTTTAAGTGTGCTCTCCGAGAATATCTATAGTAAATTTAGTACAAACAAGCATTCCAAAAATATTTATAGATATTCTCAGACCTATATCCTTGGGGTATCAACATCATCAATATCGGTGCAGTTCTCTTAGGAAAATTCGATTTCCACTGACATTAGATTCCCACGAGCGTGAAAGAAAACTTTTAAGTTTATGCTTGTTTAAGACTAGAGAATACTCATTGGGCAAGTTGATAACCTCTTTAAAGTCTCCTTCACTATCAATTATGTGTATGCAAATTTCACCACTATCAGGAAAGTGGACATTGGTTACAGTAAACAATCGTAAGCCAAATGGTCAAAACCCCAATTTGCTTGCGGGTCTGCATCAAATGAAAATTCATTAAAGCTTGTGCAATCGAAATAAGCACTCATCTTATCAGTTCGAACGTTTCAAAGCAGATGACACCTTCTGTTGCTGCAATTCGACGCATGCTATACTTTCTTATCTATGTGATGTTACGTAGTGAAATCCATCGCTCGTGCCAAGGTTATAGAGAGAAATGGTGATGCGCTCCTATGTGTTTTAGACAAGTAGCAGACTGGTATGCACCAATTCGGGCCCCCTCCTCGCGCGTTGCTGCTTTCCCTCGCCAGCTATGCTTACAATGCTTAACGCTCGTTATAGATTTTCTTTTGGGGCTAATACAAACCAGCATATTGACCAAGACCCATTTTCGATGTAATCAAATCTCCCACCTGTTCCTCAGTCAAATTATGTTGTTTAGCCTCTATCCAATTCATATTAAAACTAACTTTTGCGTAATTCCTTACAATATTGTAGGCCATTTTGTGAATGAATAATTTTAAATAATCTATAAAAGCGGGTGAACATTGCAGTCTCATCACAGTATCTTTTTCAGAATTTGTAATCAAGGTTGTTAGTTCATCATTAACCTTTTTAACAGCAAGATCCAATTCATCTTTCTTAATAA
>NW_024092214.1:0-20704 GCF_014356525.2 Nilaparvata lugens | reverse complement strand
GATAACATTGCAATTATAGTCTGACACAGGGCCATATGAATAAAGTTGAACATTTGCTTATACTGTAAAATATGGAGCATTTTGCTTCATTTTCTATGAATAAAAGTGAGCAAAACCTTTTGCTCATTCGCTCACAAAAATAGTTTTTGAGCATTTGCTCAAAAGTAAAGCTTTCGCTTAAAATTGTATGAATAAACTAGAGCATTTGTCAACTTTTGAACCAAATGCTTCAAAAATGTGGGTCTAGTCTGAAGCAGCTTATCACCTTTTGCTCATAGTAAAATGGTTCATAATTCGTGTCAGGAAGAGTAAACTATACCAGATATGATCACAACCAATAGTTGAGAACTTAAAACTCATTTTAGATCCAACCATGATATATATCACCATTATCCCTACAAAGAATAAATACAAAAGATATACCTGATATAAAGATAGCCATCACAAAAGGAAATAGGCATTTAAGAATATGAGAGTGTAGACGATTATAAGAAGGCTATTGATATTAAAGAATATGCTGAAGATTATTATAGAGATGACATTTTTCACGCTATTATTTCAAATTCTAAACTAAACTACCTAAAATTCTATTCATAATAAATAAAAACAGAGCAGACGACGCAAACACAAGCGGTGCCCCTACTTGCATATTTAGCGCTTCCGTGAGCTATAAAAACAAAGTAAGGCTACAAAGCGAATCAGCTGATAAAAAATCTTTAAAATGCGTGAGCATTTGCTCCAGAGTTAAGGAGCATAAGGTAAGAGTAAAGGTAAAGCTTATTCATATAAAATGAGCAAATGCGTTTGCCTTATGCTCCATGCTCTTGCTCATGAGCATTTGCTCTGGTTTTATTCATATGGGGCCAATGTATAGTCTGTCTTTTTGTGCTGTATCCAAAGTAATTCTTTGATATTTTTTATGTAACAAACAGCACTGATGTGAAAATATGCTAGATAAAATACTAAAACAATCCTTGTGATTCGTATAGGTAGCCTACTTTGAATTTGATATCAACGATTATTGACACTTCTGACACAGAGTGTGGTAATGTATTGATATTTATTGATAATGAAAACACAAGATCTATTCGAATACCGCCGAATTCACTTCAGGAATAAATTATTCAATCTATCACGAATTAATTTCGAAAAAAACAAACATATTTCCACACCAATGGTGTCATCTTTAGTTTTTGAAACATTTTTGTGTTTTTCTCCAAATAAATCCTTGATATTTGACTATATTTTTGTGTTTTCATGGCTTATGGATAAATATTACCACATCTCATCAGATAGGTAACTGTCAGTTCCAGGTGAGTTTCATTAATCGTTGATATAATGGTATGCCTATGCTTATAAAGGCTCAGGCTGACATTTTCAATCGACATTATAAAAAGTCGTAGTTTTGGGCCCAATCCTGTTCTAACCCAATCTGTTTTTCTATTACCGTGGTTTCCCAATCTTATTTATATTATCTGTAATAATTTCATTCACTTGAAATAGATTGAATGAATCCCTCTCATATTTTGTTCAATTACTTTGACCCTCAGTTTGCAATTAAATGAAATTTGTTCTATTTCTTTGCTGTGGCCCTCAGACGGCAATGGAATTGGATTGAATTGGTTTAGAGAAAATTCATTACCATTAAGATAGAACTTCATTTCGATGATAGCGATGCAATTAGAAGTACTGATGAACCAATTAATTTAGCAGTGATTGCTACACTGTTATGTCATCGTTCTAGATTATTTTCTCGTGTACTAGCTTTTCAGTCATTTATTGGTCGAGCAATTAAGAAATTGTTTTATGTTGCTCATGCAATGTTAGTGATGTTTTTTCATGGATGCAGATAGATTTCTTCTTTTTATGGAATAAAAACTGTTTTAAATTGCTCAAGCAATCTTTGTTAATGGTTTGTTTATTTTCGGCTTTTTACATCGATGCAGTTAGATTTCATTGATTTATGGAGCTCAAATTGATGTAGCGAATATTGCATGATTATCTGAATGGTGCAATTAGCTTCTCATTATCACTCACTAATATTAGTTCCTAATAGCTCAGTCTTATCATGTGAAAAATCTTCATATCATACATCATCAATAGCTGTTTTCAACTTTACATTTCAAAGTATAAAAAAATCATATTTATTTGAATTGAATTTTTGATTAGCATTTGAAGTGACATACTTAGCTTATTCATTTTTATCGAAGTTATGTGAATGGAAAAAGTTCTTAATCTCGAAAGTTCTTATTCATCTATACTCCACCATCTATAATATACTTTTTATCAACATTGCTCTCCACAATGATATGAAAATTATTCAAATCAAATAAAATTTATTCATAAAAAATAATTACATTACAAATTAGAATACTATAACAATTAATACAATTAAAACAATAAGTTTTATGCATTGAATAATTTCTTAATAGGCAAAGATAATTCAATGATTAATACTATAAATGATATCTTGTGTTGGGGTATTACAGATTCCATTTTAAAGGATGTAATTCAATATTGAAATTAATGACAAAAATTACTTCCAATTTCCACAAATTCACTTTGCAATTTTCTGTATTGTTGTGAAGGTGTTGTTGTGCTTATTGTGTGAGAGGAAGAGCGAAAAGAGAACGACGCAGGTAATAGTGATAGAATCAGCATAAAAACGGCAACTCCTATGAGTCATAAAACGTGGGCTCCTATTGTTATATTGATATAACATTGGCCATAATGCGCCGTGCTATAAAGGACTATTATAGTACCCTATATTTTTTGAAGATAAATTTTATTAGGGTCTAGTAACTCTGCATATAACTATCAAGTGGCCTGTTGAAATAGACATTTATTTATATTTATTAGTAAGTAATTCTATTTATTGAATAATTGACCGAGAGAAGTGAGGACTCAAGTCGACGGTTTTGCATTTCTCTTTATGTTTTATTTATGTTTTTATGTTCCTCATTTACAGCGAAACGCAGCAATAGATTTTCATGAAATTTGACAGGTATGATCCTTTTGAATTTCGTGTCGACGTATACATACGTTTTTTTGAATTTCCCATTTTAAGGATAATACAAAAGGAAAAGGAGTCTCCTTTGAACGCCAATATTACCGAAAAATCAGACTTTAGAATTATTCATCATAGATCAGCTGTCTAGTGAACTATAATACTATCCGTTCAAAAACATCGAACATCATGAAAATGTATCGTTCCATTAACGTTGTAGACAGTTGCAGCCAGACCTGATAACAGCGCTCACACTCACAGTCACGGTACGATAGGACAGAAAGTTCTATGTTTATTTAGGATTTTTTCTAGACATTTTAAATTGATAAATTATTAATTTTTGAGAAAACATAACAACAAGTCAATGTAACTTACTGAGCGCTAGGTCTACTGTTCACAGAATTACTAGATTTTACTAAATGTTTTATGTTGTTGCAGTCACCTATCCTTTGGACTTAACTAAGACGAGGTTGCAGATCCAGGGAGAGGCAGCGGCTCAAAGCAATGGCAAAACAACATCACATGTGAGTAGTCTTATCTCTCTCTACCAACGCTACTTCACCCAACATTCCTTACTTACTCCCTACTAAAAATATTTCAAACACTCCTTACCAAGTCGACATTGTCGTCACATCTTTGATATGTAACGTGCAAACATCAGGGTTGCGCGTGTTACACGTTACAGAAAGTGATGTAGTCCTCTTTTATGTGCTAGACCAGGCACACACCAGTTAGTCAAGACATGATCAGACACGTTCAGTCACAATAATTCACTTAGTTACTTATGAAGACATGTCTAATTGCAATGACTAATCAGTGTGAGTTGCGTCACAAGCAGCTATGTGAAGTACTGTGACTAAACGTGTCTGATCATGTCTTGTCTTGACTAACTGGTGTGCGTTTAGCCTTGAAAGAATAAATTTTTTACCCCATCAGAACATTGTTATTAAACTTTATTGTCGATAATAATATAGTGTATTTAAATTATGTATCTATTTTGAAGAGACAATAAAGCAATATAATTAAGTAGAACATGTATAGTGAGGTCCACGTTATAATGACCAAACATGTATTTTGCACCCTGTACACATCTCCTTTACACGTCATTTTAAAATTTACAAATTTCCCTCTTATATTCTTCTATACTCCTGGATAACATATGAAAGGTTCTACAAGGTCTATGCACAAAGTAACAAAGACCTTCCCGTCTGACGTCTTCTGTACGCCAATCGCGTACTTTCAAGTACAGACGTATTGTCCTATTCAGTGGCTTTCCAGCTGAACCAGTGAAAATGACATCGCGCTGCGTATAGTTGCAGCATTCAAGTTTAAAATGTTTGCTGCAATTGAGCTGTTTGGTCTGATCAGTAAGTTTTTGTCAGGCAAAAACCTAAAACCGATCGAGATTCATCGTCAATTGTGCGAAGTTTACGGAAACAACTTTATGCATGAAAAATCAGTCCAGAGATGATGGCGTATGCAGTTCAAAAATGGCCGCACCAGCGTTCATGACTAGGAGAAGAGTGGACGACCGAGCGTTGTCACAGATAACTGGTTGCCAAAGTCGATAAGAAAATTCGAGAAAATTGCTGCTTTACAATATCGGAGCTTTCACTTCGTTTCGCAGAGGTTTCAATGACTTTTTTGTTTTAAATTGGCAAGCAAAAGCTAGGTTACCACAAATTTTGTGCATCATGGGTGCCGAAAATGCGTGGCTGAAGTCGCAGGCGGCGGAATTATATGACAAAGCTCGTCAACCACTATGATAAGTGCCTCAATCGATTTGGAGTCTATATAGAAAAAGTAGTATTTTTTGCTCTTTGTAATGTATATATTACAATTATTTTCTCATTGAATCTATTTTATTTCAAAACATTTGTTATTTTCTGGATAGCCCTTGTGATAAAATATTATACTGATCTGCTCACAACATGATTTATTAACATAGAAGTTGTTTACATAACATGATGTAGAGCATGTGTATAGCATGATGTCTAGTGTGATTATACCAGAATGAGTATTTATAATTTATACAAGGTGGTGCAGAGGAAACGCATGTTTTTCGAACCGCTAATGCTCGGCATCAGGAGGAGGTATTGCCCTTGAACGAATGTTGGCAGACGACCCATACTATGCCATTTCAGTTGCTATGAGCGTTGAAACGTACAACATCGTGTGTACGCTGTCAAGCAGTTTTCTTAGAAACAATGAATCTGTAGTCACAGTGGAACGCATATCTGTCAATATTTTAGAGTTGGACGTCGAGGTGCAGTGCCTGATCGAAATACTGTACACTGATGGGTTCCAGCATTTAGAAGTACTGGTTCCGTGGTAAAAAAAAAACACCTGTTCTCCGTTCAGTTCGTACTCCGGAAAATGTAGACCGAGCAGGAACGGCCGTTGTTACTAGTCCTAGACGATTGACTAAATGACATGGTCTCAGGACTAGACGACACTGACTTAGTCTACATTTTGCTGCAACCCATCGGAGTACAGTATTTCGATCAGGCACTGCACCTCGACGCCCAACTCTAAAATATTGACAGATAAGCGTTACACTGTGACTACAGATTCATTGTTTCTAAAAAAAATGCTGCTCGATAGCGAACACACGATGTTGTAAGTTCCAACGCTCCATTGCGACTGAAATGGCATAGTATGGGCTGTCTGCCAGCATGCGTTCAAGGGTAATATCTCCTCGAAAAACATGCGTTTCCTCTGCACCACCTTGTATTTACAGAAGTACACAATCATAACACTAGAAATGAAAACAAACCAGTTTTATACAGCATAGGTTACACTTAACCTAGCTCCGCAGTGCAGGCTGGATGCTTGTCTGACTCGGACTAGGCGCTGAGACAGCAAATAATAGCAGCGTTGGTGGGAATGCGAGCGGCCGCAGTAACGTCTTCCACCAGCAATGGTCGGCGTAGTTCCGCCTAGCGGACAGACGAAAGATCAATCCAGTCGGTTATTTGATCCCTCCAGCCAGGCTCAGCCAAGCAGCCGAGACAATAGAACAATGGAGTGACGGTCTTATTCGCGTTCATCAGCAGTTTTCTTTCTCACGATTATTTTGATTTTTGTGTTACTAATAACTCCAGTCACCAGTAAAAAGTTTCCAGAAACGTGGTTTACTACCATATTAATGACTTTTCATGATGATTTTTAATTATTTAAAAACATTATTGACATTCTGAGCCTTCAGGCTAAACTTGGGGTCGCTGAGAACGAATCTGCAATCAGAATTTCTCTATCACGAGAAATAACGAAAAAAACCCAGCTGTTGATCTTCCGGCAACCGTTAACAGTCATCCTGCAATGCGGCCGAAACACTTCCAAGCCAGACACCCATCTCAAATGACAACAACGCCAAGCTGTGAGAAACCATCCTGCACTGCGGCGCTAGGTTTAGTGTTTGTAACATGTTGTTTTTGAGAATAAATCTTTTTATTCATTCATAAGACAACTCTTGCATTTTGTTGATTTAGTGTTGTGTGTTGTCAGTTGCCATACCGGGGTATGCTGGGTACAGCGGTGGGGATAGCCCGCGAGGAGGGGGCCCGTAAGCTGTGGAGAGGTGTGACTCCGGCCATCTACCGACATCTCATCTACTCGGGCATTCGCATTGTCTTCTACGAGAATATGCGAGACAAACTCCTCAAGAAGGAGAGGGACGGCACGTTTCCCATATGGTAGGTCACACTGTTCACTCAGAAGACTTGTTAAACTAAGGGTCTGGACACAGGGACAATAGTTGCTTGTATGTTATGTATTATTTTCTGAGACAATAAATGAATTTGAATGATACTATAGTGAGGTCCACGTTATAATGGCAGTGTTTGATTAACAATTGTATTGCTATCCTTGTCTATCATTCAACATAGCGCTATCTCTTTCTCGCTTTGCTCTGTCGCAAGATCGTCTTTTAACAATATAGGATTAATAATTAATTAACAAAATATTTCATATTAATTATAAAAATGCATTATTAAATTATTGAAAAATACAATTTCTTGCTTAATAAAATATATTGATTATTAAACGAGAATGAACAGTTAATATTACATCAATAAGCCTGTATCAGCTACCGTCTACAGAAGCATTGGCAAGATGGAGGAACGGCAACGTTGCTCTCCTATCTTTCTCCACTGCCATTATAACATGGACCTCACTATAGCTGTCACGAGAACATGAATTGGAAATGATTTCAATAAATTTAATATTTTATTTATATTTCCGTGTTTCCGCGACAGCCAGGTAAAGCTTAGGGGAAGCTACTATTGTCCCCGTGTGTAGCATGCTGTAAATTTGAGCAGGCTGCTCACAGGTACAATAGTAGCTAGTGGTGTGGTTCCGCATCTACATGTTGGCCCAATGAGGGCCAATGTCGACCAGCGGCAGTGTGTGGATGGGTGGTTTGCCAACGCTGGCCTTCATTGGACACTGGTCACATTGCAGGCTTGGTCAGCGACTGGGCCAACATGTAGATGCGGCCTTAGATAGCGAAGCTACCTGGGTGGGGTTAATGGAAGCTACCGTAGCTTCCACTAACTACACACGAACAGAATGGTATGTTCCACTAGCTACTGTGGGAGTGCGGAATTGAAAATGTCATGTACATTTGAGTTCCGGACGTCTCCAATTCCGTGCTCCCGCGGCAGCTAGTGAAGCTGCTCTTGTCCCTGTGTGCAGGCTGCTTAAGGGTCTGACGAACGACTATTGAATTTAACCGCGATTGAACGCTGACTATTATTTATTTATTTATGAAAAACATGGAAGCATACATACTATGCAAGTACAGTGATCATTTCTGTACTACGAATAAAACAAGAATACAAGAATAAAATACAAGATCTTCATTTGCCATAAATTACAGTATCTTACGTCACATTGACGGGAAGGGGCCTTTTGCATGCGAGAATGATGTTTCTAGTCGAGGCCGTTAGCCGAGACTAGAATTTCATTGAGTACTACAAAAGACATTCACGTCCAAGTAACGTAGGCCTACACTATTATTTGCCATAATAATCTAAAGAAGAATAATTGAGAAATAGAAAACATTACCTGCTTGTGCTGAAGTTACTACATGCATTCTATAAACATAACCTAAATTCCGAATCAGGAATTTTGTTGAAGTTGACAAAACTTCCACCTGGAGCACTGAAGGTAGTTTTTTTTGGTAGCAGTTTTGCTGTTCCTATTTCGGAACTAGGAAGAAACATACTCGACTGTAAAGAAAACATTATTATGGTTTCATTACAGTAGAGTAGAGATGAGAATCGTATGTTTATTTGTTCTGCAAACAGCTGTTTACCGGCTTGATTTCATGCGTGGAAAACAGCTGAGATTGAATGTCCATGACAAAAACAAGTTTACATTAGACATCGTCAGTTTAAGAATATTTTAATTTTTAAATAATTGAGTCAATTTGTCACATCTATAAAATCACAATAACTCATCTGTTGAATAAAAACCTCCAATAAGTTCAGACATACAGTCTACAGCATTATTATTAAGGTCATATGCACCATCTTCGTTTAACGCTAATCTAGGTTCACTGTAAGATATGGTCTTTTCTGAGATAATAAATTAATTTGAATGATCTGTTGAATGAAAACCTCCAATAAGTTCAGACATACAGTCTACATTATTATTATGAAGGTAATATGCACCATCTTCGTTTAACGCTAATCTAGGTTCACTGTAAGATATGGTCTTATTTATCACAATGTGTTAAATTCCAGGTTTGAACCTACAGCAAATAAATCTCCGTTTATAAACGTATGAGCCTTGCTTCAAACCACCAGTAGGTTCTAACTAGTCTTGTTCTAAATGTGATATAATTTGAAAATGGCGTAAATTGTATTTCATGGTGTTTGCAATTTGTTTTTTTTTTTCAGGAAATCGGCGATTGGAGGCGTGACATCGGGAGCAGTGGCTCAGTTCATAGCCAGTCCAGCCGATCTAGTCAAAGTGCAGATGCAAATGGAAGGCCGCAGGACGTTGCTCTCCTATCTTTCTCCACTGCCATTATAACATGGACCTCACTATAGCTGTCACGAGAACATGGAATTGGAAATGATTTCAATAAATTTAATATTTTATTTATATTTCCGTGTTTCCGCGACAGCCAGGTAAAGCTTAGTGGAAGCTACTATTGTCCCCGTGTGTAGCATGCTGTAAATTTGAGCAGGCTGCTCACAGGTACAATATAGCTAGTGGTGTGGTTCCGCATCTACATGTTGGCCCAATGAGGGCCAATGTCGACCAGCGGCAGTGTGTGGATGGGTGGTTTGCCAACGCTGGCCTTCATTGGACACTGGTCACATTGCAGGCTTGGTCAGCGACTGGGCCAACATGTAGATGCGGCCTTAGATAGCGAAGCTACCTGGGTGGGGTTAATGGAAGCTACCGTAGCTTCCACTAACTACACACGAACAGAATGGTATGTTCCACTAGCTACTGTGGGAGTGCGGAATTGAAAATGTCATGTACATTTGAGTTCCGGACGTCTCCAATTCCGTGCTCCCGCGGCAGCTAGTGAAGCTGCTCTTGTCCCTGTGTGCAGGCTGCTTAAGGGTCTGACGAACGACTATTGAATTTAACCGCGATTGAACGCTGACTATTTATTTATTTATTTATGAAAAACATGGAAGCATACAGTACTATGCAAGTACAGTGATCATTTCTGTACTACGAATAAAACAAGAATACAAGAATAAAATACAAGATCTTCATTTGCCATAAATTACAGTATCTTACGTCACATTGACGGGAAGGGGCCTTTTGCATGCGAGAATGATGTTTCTAGTCGAGGCCGTTAGCCGAGACTAGAATTTCATTTGAGTACTACAAAAGACATTCACGTCCAAGTAACGTAGGCCTACACTATTATTTGCCATAATAATCTAAAGAAGAATAATTGAGAAATAGAAAACATTACCTGCTTGTGCTGAAGTTACTACATGCATTCTATAAACATAACCTAAATTCCGAATCAGGAATTTTGTTGAAGTTGACAAAACTTCCACCTGGAGCACTGAAGGTAGTTTTTTTTGGTAGCAGTTTTGCTGTTCCTATTTCGGAACTAGGAAGAAACATACTCGACTGTAAAGAAAACATTATTATGGTTTCATTACAGTAGAGTAGAGATGAGAATCGTATGTTTATTTGTTCTGCAAACAGCTGTTTACCGGCTTGATTTCATGCGTGGAAAACAGCTGAGATTGAATGTCCATGACAAAAACAAGTTTACATTAGACATCGTCAGTTTAAGAATATTTTAATTTTTAAATAATTGAGTCAATTTGTCACATCTATAAAATCACAATAACTCATCTGTTGAATAAAATCCTCTAAACCTCCAATAAGTTCAGACATACAGTCTGAGATGTATACAGTCTGAGATGTATACATACAGTCTATGACATAAGGTCATATGCACCATCTTCGTTAACGCTAATCTATGTTCACTGTAAGATATTGTCTTATTTATCATAATGTGTTAAATTCCAGGTTTGAACCTACAGCAAATAAATCTCCGTTTATAAACGTATGAGCCTTGCTTCAAACCACCAGTCGGTTCTAACTAGTCTTGTTCTAAATGTGATATAATTTGAAAATGGCGTAAATTGTATTTCATGGTGTTTGCAATTTGTTTTTTTTTTTCAGGAAATCGGCGATTGGAGGCGTGACATCGGGAGCAGTGGCTCAGTTCATAGCCAGTCCAGCCGATCTAGTCAAAGTGCAAATGCAAATGGAGGGACGCAGGAGGTTGCTTGGAAAACCACCCAGGTATCTTGATTTATAATAGTTTTATTATTACTCTCTTGGGCACTTTAATTTAAACTCTTAATTCTAAAGACAAGGAACTGCTCCAGGGATGTACATGTCTTTAGAATTATTATTGACCGAGCAAAGTGAGGTCTAAAGCTGCGTACACATATTCGCGCTTCCACCAGCACCGAGCACGCTCCTCCCTCGTACCGCCCTCGTACCACCATCGAACCACAGTCACACCGCCCACGCACCCATCATGAACGTTATGGAAGATATTAGATCTTCTCGCGTTCCCCGGTCGAACCATTGTTGCTCCCCGGTCGATCATCAATCGCTCTGCTGGAGTGACGTTCGGTTGCGGAGCAGAGCGAAAGTCTGTACGCACCTTAAGATTCAAGTAGACGGTTTTGCATTTCTCTTTATGTTTTTATGTTTATATTTATGTTCTTATGTACCGCATTTACGGCGAAACGCAGCAATAGATTTTCATGAAATTCGACCGGTATTTTCCTTTTTGAATTTCGCGTCGACATAAGGTATTTTGAAATTTTGTATTTTAAGGATAATACAAAAGAAAAGGAGTTTCCTTCGAACGCCAATATTACCGTAAATCAGAATTATTTATCAATAAGGAATTATTTATCATACATCAGCTGTCGGGGGATTATAAATTGCATACGATGAGGCATGCAATTAATATATCAATGTAACTTGGTAAAAAAACAGCTGTCATGTGGACTATTAATTGCAAGCAATGATGCATGCAATTGATAACTCGAATTAGCATATTATTTTCTCCCGACTTTTCCATGCTTTCAACTTGGTAAGCTTTTGATGATAGTAGCATAGTTGATTAAAACAAATTATTGTCGATACAACAACTCAAACAACCATTAGTTGTTTACACACCGATATCTCGCCGACACGTCAGGACAGGACATATTTCTCTGATGGACAGTATTAAAGGAGGCTGTGGTTTTTAACCGCGCAAGGTCTACTGTTCACAGAACTACTAGTAATACTGAGTGACCTGGCTGGCTAAGGTCTGGTGTCAAAGTTTTCAACCCGTTCCTCTGGTTTACAAATCCAGCGTCTAAACCTCTCGACTGCGTTTACTCCATTTGAATTGGATATTATATTGTTTATGACAATGAAAATAATCTCGTTTTTATAATTCATTGTATGTTGTGTTGGTTGCAGAGTACACAGCCCGAAACACGCGTTCAAGAAGATAATGTCGGAGGGCGGCGTGCGGGGCCTGTGGAAGGGGTCCATCCCCAACGTGCAGCGAGCGGCACTCGTCAACCTGGGGGACCTCACCACCTATGACACCGCCAAGCAGCTCATTCTCACCAACACCACGTTGCCAGATAGTCATCTCACACATGTGCTAGCAGGTATGTCAACCGCACGAAAATAGTACGATGAGAGTAGATGTAACTGTGCCAAATAAGGCTACTTTCACATACTATCAATATAAATCAATTATAAATCTGGCAACGGTGCGGATCTAGAAGAGGATAGCACTATCTGCTTTGTCGAATGATAGACAAGGATAGCAACACCAATGTTGATCAAATACTGTCATCATAACATTGGAAGACTGAGAAAGATATGGACACCGGAAAATGCCCCAGAAGTCCAGTCCATGATAGATGATGATGATTTTTGAAAATCACTATTTTTACTTTCCTTGCCCTATTACCATAGGTAAGGAAAGTATTGCTTTCCGAAAAAAATTAAGGTACCCCCAATTTGTAAATTTCTATACGTTTCAAGGTCCCCTGAGTCCAAAAAAGGTTTTTGGTACCGGTATTGGTCTGTATGTATGTGTGTGTGTGTGGTGTGTGTGGTGTGTGTGTGTGTGGGTGTGTGTGTGTATGAGTGTATGTGCGTCTGTGTACACGAAATCTCATCTCCCAATTAATGGAATGACTTGAAATTTGGAACTTAAGGTCCTTACACTATAAGGATCCGACCGAACAATTTCGATCAAATGCAATTCAAGATGGCGGCTAAAATGGCAACCAGCACCGAGCACGCTCCTCCCTCGTACCGCCTCGTACCACCATCGAACCACAGTCACACCGCCCACGCACCCATCATGAACGTTATGGAAGATATTAGATCTTCTCGCGTTCCCCGGTCGAACCATTGTTGCTCCCCGGTCGATCATCAATCGCTCTGCTGGAGTGACGTTCGGTTGCGGAGCAGAGCGAAAGTCTGTACGCACCTTAAGATTCAAGTAGACGGTTTTGCATTTCTCTTTATGTTTTATGTTTATATTTATGTTCTTATGTACCGCATTTACGGCGAAACGCAGCAATAGATTTTCATGAAATTCGACCGGTATTTTCCTTTTTGAATTTCGCGTCGACATAAGGTATTTTGAAATTTTGTATTTAAGGATAATACAAAAGGAAAAGGAGTTTCCTTCGAACGCCAATATTACCGTAAAAATCAGAATTATTTATCAATAAGGAATTATTTATCATACATCAGCTATCGGGGGATTATAAATTGCATACGTTGAGGCATGCAATTAATATCTCAATGTAACTTGGTAAAAAAAAACAGCTGTCATGTGGACTATTAATTGCAAGCAATGATGCATGCAATTGATAACTCGAATTAGCATATTATTTTCTCCCGACTTTTCTATGCTTTCAACTTGGTAAGCTTTTGATGATAGTAGCATAGTTGATTACAACAAATTATTGTCGATACAACAACCCAAACAACCATTAGTTGTTTACACACCGATTTCTCGCCGACACGTCAGGACAGGACATATTTCTCTGATGGACAGTATTAAAGGAGGCTGTGGTTTTTAACCGCGCAAGGTCTACTGTTCACAGAACTACTAGTAATACTGAGTGACCTGGCTGGCTAAGGTCTGGTGTCAAAGTTTTCAACCCGTTCCTCTGGTTTACAAATCCAGCGTCTAAACCTCTCGACTGCGTTTACTCCATTTGAATTGGATATTATATTGTTTATGACAATGAAAATAATCTCGTTTTTATAATTCATTGTATGTTGTGTTGGTTGCAGAGTACACAGCCCGAAACACGCGTTCAAGAAGATAATGTCGGAGGGCGGGGTGCGGGGCCTGTGGAAGGGGTCCATCCCCAACGTGCAGCGAGCGGCACTCGTCAACCTGGGGGACCTCACCACCTATGACACCGCCAAGCAGCTCATTCTCACCAACACCACCTTGCCAGATAGTCATCTCACACATGTGCTAGCCAGGTATGTTAACCGCACGAAAATAGTACGATGAGAGTAGATGTAACTGTGCCAAATGAGGCTACTTTCACATACTATCAATATAAATCAATTATAAATCTGGCAACGTTGCGGAGCTAGAAGCGGATATTGCAATAGTGAGGTCCACGTTATAATGACAGTGGATAAAGATAGAAGAATAGCGGTGCCGATTCTCTGCATTAATTAATTATATTTCTACACTGTCAAAAACATAATTGGCACCGTTGTGGACCTATAAAAGGATAGTACCACCGGCTTTGTCGAATGATTGACAAGGATAGCAAAACCAAAGTTGATCAAATACTGTCATTATAACGTGGACCTCACTATAGGCCTACCTGCTTTTCCGAATGATAGACAAGATTAGCAACACCAATTTTAATCAAATTATAACCATTATGCCATTATAACGTGGACCTCACTATAGAACAAGAACAACCACAACATGATGCAGTATCAACACAATATGGTTCAGTATCATCTCAACTTGATACACAACACTATGATTTGATACATTCGCTATCTGCTTTTTCGAATGATAGAAAAGGATAGCAGCACCAATGTTGATCAAATACTGCCATTATAACGTGGACCTCACTATAGAACAAGAACAACCACAACATGATGCTGTATGACCACACATGATACAGTACGAAACCAATATGATACAGTATCAACTCAACTTGACACAGTATCTTCTCAACTTGATACACAACACTATGATTTAATACATTCGCTATCTGCTTTGTCGAATGATAGAAAAGGATAGCAGCACCAATGTTGATCAAATACTGCCATTAAACGTGGACCTCACTATAGAACAAGAACAACCACAACATGATGCTGTATGACCACACATGATACAGTACGAAACCAATATGATACAGTATCATCTCAACTTGATACATAACACTATGATTTGATACATTCGCTATCTGCTTTGTCGAATGATAGAAAAGGATAGCAGCACCAATGTTGATCAAATACTGCCATTATAACGTGGACCTTACTATAGAACAAGAACAATCACAACATGATGCTGTATGACCACACATGATACAGTACGAAACCAATATGATACAGTATCATCTCAACTTGATACACAACACTATGATTTGATACATTCGCTATCTGCTTTGTCGAATGATAGAAAAGGATAGCAGCACCAATGTTGATCAAATACTGCCATTATAACGTGGACCTCACTATAGAACAAGAACAACAACAACATGATGCTGTATGACCACACATGATACAGTACGAAACCAATATGATGCAGTATCATCTCAACTTGATACACAACACTATGATTTGATACATTCGCTATCTGCTTTGTCGAATGATAGCAACACATTGGTGTTGCGTTGATCAAAAATTCTGAGATTATGTCCTCAACCAGCCAGGATAGCAAAGACGAGCTGTATTGGGACACTACAGTGACAGTGAAAATATAGTTCTAATGGGATTATTCATACTAGCGGCCGGGCTGAGTGGTAATAGTCTAAATAGAACTTGTGGGAATTATATGTTCACTGTTACTGTTGTTTGCGAATCCAGTTAAGGAGTAGAACCCTTCAGTCTGCTAGCGCTACCTGGTCGTGGGTTAGAATCCCGCCGGTAGGCATGGATGTTTGAATATCTCATCAAATTCCACCTTCACACTTTCCATTACCCACGGACAAGCAAAAAGCTCATGTGGGTATCATACGCATTAAAAAATACATCTACCTTCTCTGATACACTCTACCTTCGCCGCACCACTATGTTTTCACTATGATTCATCTTATGTCGGACAGGAGGTAGAGTGTATCAGAGAAGGTAGGAGATAAAACAACATAGAAGGTAGTTTAGTTTAGTTTAAACTAACCCGTAGCTGTAGCTGAAGCGTAGTTAAACCCGTTGCTGAGCGGGTTGAAAATAATGCTTGTATTAAAATGAGATGAACGTTGTGGAAGACTTTTAGATAAGTGCATTATACAAACACACTTAATTACCTTCTCTGATGGAAATAATGCATGTTTTCAAATGTTTCAGAACATATTGGAACAGCGAAGGTAGGGTTGAAGGTAGATGGAAGCGGAGACACATTTAGTTACTTGCATTATTTAAACACGCTCAGCTACCTTCTACCTGATACACTCTATCTTTGCCGTTCCACTATGCTTTGATCTTAACGTATTTGATCGTGAACCACCTCGAATTCACTTCTACTATAAGTGTACATGATTTTTCAAATGCATAAAATTATATTGTGGATTTAATCGTTTATTTTACACTAAATTTTAACCTCAATGAAGAGTAATTGGAAGACTGAGAAAGAGATGGACACCCGAACAGGCCCCAGAAGTCTAGTCCATGATAGATGATGATTTTCGAAAATCACAATAATTTTTTCTAAAGGTCATGCCTACTCGAGCTCCAGGCTTCGGGTCGGTTATTTAAAGTAGTAATTTTAAACTTACTGTAATTAACATACTGTTGTAAACTGTATGTGCTTTCAATAAGTATTTTCTATTTCAAATTTGTTTCTTGTTTTCAGTGGATGTGCAGGACTAGTAGCAGCTACGATGGGCACTCCTGCCGATGTGGTCAAGACCAGGGTCATGAATCAACCCACCGATCTGGAAGGAAGGTTAGTTTTATCAGCATTTTCGCCAAATTCAACTCCATTAATACCTTTTGCTTCCTACAGCTTTCTGTTGTATTCAGATAACTAGTCTTTGAGAGTATCCCACTCTTTCCAATCGATTTGAGGTAAATATTTGGGGCTTGTAAGTAAGCATGTCCTTAAGCAGCAATAAATAAGTTAGTAAATGAAAAATGGGAAAGTATGTAATGGTATAAAAATTAATGAAGATAATTGACATCCTCCTGATATTGGCTATATGTTTCTCGTCTTTCGTAGTAAGTGTATATCAGTTATATTCTTCTTCATCTGCTCTGTAGGTAATATCAGGCTAGTTCACGGTTTTATAGTTTCTTCAATTAGTAGGTTCTCTAATATTATCACTCCAATTACGTAGGTTGTTGATTTAGGTAGTCATAAAACATTTGTAACCTTTCCATTGCATTAGAAATTGGCCTTCGTTTGGATAAACTTGGTCCTTAAAATGAGATTTCAAGGTAAGTAGTTGAGTTACCTGTAAACATGTTTTACTAACTATTCAGAATTAGTAATAATTCTCCGATTTATTGAAGGTTAGCCGCTTGCAATTAAGAAATTTGAAATAGTTGATTTGAAAATAAATTTAGTAAAACTTTGAAGTTATTTGGAAGAACTCGTTTCGTTACAAAATGAATAGATCTTTTGCTGGTTTTTGCTCTGTATGTTTGTTTCAGATGTTATAGGATACTTCAATCTCACCGAAATCTCCGAGATTTCTTTCAAGTTTCTACAAAGCTAGGTCAGAAAGAGGGTTTGATTATATTCATACTTTTGTACTACATGTGAACTTCCGTCAATGAGAGTTTTCGTTCAGAAATATCAATATTATTTGCTTGACATTGTTAGGTTTGATAGTTTACAAATTTTCATTGAAACTTGATCTCGAATTCTATAGATTTTTGAAATAATACCTCCTACTTTCACAATTTTTTTGAAACTCATATTGACAAGAATTCTATACACTCATTCACACTAATGAGACAATATGAATCATTATTATTAAACGAAAATCCCAATTAAATGCTGTAAATCACCCCGAAGACTTCTGCTACTGCAAATATTGACAACAGGGTTAAAAGCTGGATGGAAGCGCTACTATACAAAAATTATTTGTCAGCCCGGAAACACAAATAATTCCCGGGCTGATAAATAATCATTGAATAGTAGCGCTCATCGAATTTCCATCTAGCTGTTAACCCTGTTGTCAATATTTGCAGTAGCAGAAGTCTTCGGGGTGATTTACAGCATTTAATTGGGATTTTCGTTTAATAATAATGATTCATATTGTCTCATTAGTGTGAATGAGTGTATAGAATTCTTGTCAATACGGGTTTCGAAAAAAATTTGAACGTGGAGATATTATTTCAAAAATCTAGAATGCAAGATCGGGGTCTTAGGGGTGATTTACATCATTTAATTGGTATTTTCGTTTAATATTATTCATTAAAGCATTTGAACAAATGCAATTTCCAATTTATTTCGATCTGGAAACAATATAAAATTAAATGAAATAAAATGTATTCGTCCAAAACAGAAATATAGAAACTTAAATTACAGAAAATATTCGAGCAATATAGATTGTTCGATAACAGAAAAATGAAATATAGAAACTGAATCCTTTTTACAATATAATCATGCGGCATCATTATAAAGATCTTTTACATTAATGAATTGAAGAAAAATATCTCGAATAGAGAGAAAAGAATAATATCTCGTTTTTCCTCCATTTGGATATAGATATTGATATTTTCTTGAAATCAGTAAGTTCTTGGAAGAAGTAAATGCGTGGGGAATTTTTATTGCAGATCAATATACAAAAATTTTCAAATAATGTAAAGTGATTTCTGCTCTTCATAACAGATCTTAACCTTGGATTATTATAAATGATTAAATTAAATTATAAATGATTATCTATCAATAAAATTGTAGAAACAATTCCACTTCTACCATTTGATTTTTAGATTTAGACTGTTGAGTCGTTTTTTATTGGTTAATGTTTTGCCGATTTTCCTGTATCAACATATTGAAATGTACGAATTCTGAAACCACTTTCTTCTCATTTGAAATGTTTTAGGAAATGAAACATGGGAGAATAAATGAATCTAAGAGAAAATAAATTAAACGATATGTTTAAAACGATAAAAGCCTTGTTTGAAAGAGGTTTTATAAGAAAGGGTAAACTACTAATGGGTGCCTTGATGAGGTAAGAACATTCTACTCCAAGAATCTAGATACTCTTATTTTATCTTGCCTTTCAATTCTGTCGGCTTAGAAATACGAATAATCCTATACACTCTCCTAGTTTTAATCCAAATATTGATAGCAATAGTACATTCTAGAATAAACTTCATCAATTTCTGAATGAACAAGCTTACTAAAATATATTTCCTATAAATGAATGAAAATATTGCACCCACAATCAATTATCAAGAATACTTGTTATTTGCTTGCCTTACTATGAATGAATTTGAAAATTTCAAAAACCGAAACCCGTCTTTCTAAGTATCAATAAATCTGTGGTTTTTTTGACAATTTCTAGTCTTTTCATTCAATATGAATAATTACCACAATATCATTTGAAAATGAATGAATCTATTTATTTGCCAAAAAATATATATGAAAGCTTTACAAAAATTTATAAATTCTTTATAAGAATTTATGCTACTGCACCATTTAACTAAAGCACATACAAAAATACAGAAACTGCTAATTATTACATAAAATATGATAACTTTACAATAATAATTAATTTATAATAAGTATTATAAATGCGTACTTCCACAAATCTGAGATGAAAACTTATTTTACTTTATTAGATCATTGAAATATATTACAGCTATAAAACAGTTTTGCGTTATTTTCCAATGTGTGTTTTCGAAGTATATGATGTGCTTCGCAACTAGGATAATTCAGGGTTGAGTGTTAGAGAGTACTAAAACGTCCCAACTCCGCCAAAAAAAATTTTTTAGTTTTCAATGTAGTTGCATTTTGTTCAACTAGTTGCATTTATAACAATAGGAAACGTTCAGTATGTATTTAATGATTATATATTGAACGATTTATGACGGTCAATCTTACTTAAAACATCGTATTGGTTCATGAATGTATGAGATAATATTACTGTAAGGAATTTTTTGTATAGGCTGAGAATTGAGCATTTTTTTTGTGTTGGGGAACCATTGAAAAGACTGAAGTTACATGAGTGATTCTATCAATGTATGAGACAATACTATTGTAAAAAATGCCATGTGCAGGAGGAAAATTGAGCAATTTTTCGGGTTGAGAAACATTGATATGGCTAAAGTGATGAGAGTTCAGGATGGAATGCACATTTTCTCTCTCATTCGTTCAGAATACCTCGTGAAGATGAAGTGGATCAGCTGATATTCTCTTCAAAAATTCGTGAGTACGAATGGAAGTATTTCATCTGTGACATTCCTAGAGATGGAAGTGCTTGAATTTTTGGAGAAGGCTCCATGGATGCCTTCAGGGCCTCTGGGAAGATGAAGTTGAAGCCATCAGAAGGAAAGTTGTTAAAAATGAAGATGAAATTCAGTTTGGAACCTTTCAAATCAGCTACAGACCTTAATTTTAATGTGTAGCGCTTCAAAATTTTGCTACAAAGCTTACTTTGGATATGTAGCGCTTCGAAACTCAGCTACAAAACCTTCTTGTATGTGTATCACATTAAAATAGTGTTCAAATAATGCAATGTATACAAACGTCTCCGCTTCCTTATATGAAAGATAATAATACTCTGTAGTTTCCATTTTTCTATGATTCTACCTCCTTGACACATGAAGCATTTTATTCAGTCCGAGAGTTTCGGGATGACCATTGACAGCTTCTCTTCCTGAGATCCAACCATTAATACAAGTTACTTAATTCAATGTTAGTTGGATTCAACAAGTAGCCCTAAAAGTGGATAATAACTTATGCAAGCCTCCAGTGTGTTTTTAGTTCTAGTTTCTAGAATTTTCCAT
>NW_024092213.1:0-16638 GCF_014356525.2 Nilaparvata lugens | reverse complement strand
TCTTTTGTATTCTCTAGTAGAATTCATAGCTCACTCATCTCCATTATTTAAAAAAAATTATCCCACTATTTTATACATAGTGATCCTTTTTATTATATTGATTCACAATCACTTACATTCTTCACATCACAATAGGTCTTTATCAAAATCCTGTTCCAACTTGCTTGCAGATCTCTAAACACCCATCCCTGCTATCGTGAAGATAATTCTCTTATCAAATTCACTTCATCCCTCATTCACTAGCCTTGAACCGTTAGTTCTTAAAAAACTCTGAGTCCTTGAATTCTGTGAGTTCTTTTGCCACATTGTAAGATTGTGAATCCATTTTCAATATTTTGTTTATCAGAGAGATGGAAGCATATTTTTGGAGCATGAGGCATAAGCAACACATTCTATTTCTCTTATGATTTGCCTCTGTCTTTTACACCTATGCTCTGATAAGACATTGATATCAACATCAAATTCACACTCGTCTTTTCACAATTATTCATTTCTCACTTCATTATAATGCTTTCTCCCCAAGTTACTCTGCATCTTTTCACTAGTTTCTTCAATTAATCTTCTTTATTATCCTTCTACACTGTCCTCAACATTATCCCTCCAAATGTTTCTCTGAATACGCGCCCTAATCGACGCTAAATTTGCGACGTTTGCGCATGTTCTACTGCGCAAGTGCTTTGGTTTTGTTTATACGGTTTGCAAGTGAGATGTGATAGTGTGAAGTGTGCAGTTTTGAAGTTAGGGAAAGTAGTGTGTAAATTAGTGCCTTGTGCTTTGGTGGATGCTTATAGGTTATCAGTGTTGTTGGCCGAGACTGAATGGGGATCCGGGTGAGTTTCCCATAGAATTTAAAAAATTGTGAATTTATGAAGGAGAAGAGTCTCTAGATTCATGTCTGTAGTTATTCCTGAGTGATTTTATGAATCTTAGGTGGAAACATATAATTCAGGTTTTGAATTTCATGTGAATATATTTTCCAATTTGGAATTAAGTCTAGGATTCAGAAAGCTATTTTCTATTTTCTCACCACATAGTAGAGGTGGCAAACGCCTGGAAAACGAATTTATTTCAATGATCGTCCATTACAATGTGCTGTAATCTTCTGACATCACAAAATACTTGACATGGTTTTTTGGTTTGGAACTGTCATTTCAAGGCACTCTTTGGAGATGTTTGAGTTATGGAACCAAATTGAGTCATCGATTTATCATGTCAGATAGCAGCAGTAGAAGTTCCAGTACTGAGTAGTTTACAAACAGAAGTAACAATGCTAACTGTATCTGAGCGTCATGCTCACATAGTAGATCTACCTCACAGTTCTGCTCCATTGTAGTTAGGAACGAATGCGATGAGTTCCCGAAATGTTTTCAGGATAAGTTTCGGGAATGTTCCTAGGAACATTCTTGGGCATTAGTTTCGGGAATGTCCCTGGAATCATTCTTGGGAATGAGTTTCAGGAATGTTCCTGGGAATCAGTTCTTCGGCATGAGTTTCGGGAATGTTCCTGGGAATCAGTTCTTGGGCATGAGTTCCGTGAATGTTCCTGGAATCAGTCTTGGCCATGAGTTTTCAGGAATGTTCCTGGGAATCAGTTCTTCGGCATGAGTTTCAGGAATGTTCCTGGGAATCGGTTCTTGGCATGAGTTTCGAAAATGTTTCTGGGAATCATTTCTTGGGAATGAGTTCGGGAATGTTCCTGGGAATCAGTTCTGGGCATGAGTTTTCGGGAATGTTCCTGGGAATCAGTTCTTGGGCATGAGTTTCGGAAATGATGTCCCAGAGATGTTTCCGGGAATTGGTTCCGGGATTGTTTTCGGTGATCACTTTCACTTGGATGTGATGGCGAGGATGATGGTCATGATGCGACTGCATATTGTTTTCTCAGCTGATGAAGTTGGACCCAGGAAAAAATCGGAAATATTCAAGGTTCCTTACATACCAATTCCAGAAACTATTCACTTATTCCATACTTGTCAATGAACTGTTACTAAAGTAATTGCTGAAATGATTTTTTGTTGATTCGTGGAAACATATTGATAATAAATCCTCAAATAATATTTTGAAGAATTATTCTCGAACCTTCCAGCATTCGTGACATCAGACCAGCTCCATCTATTCTTAAGCTTGTTTTTCAACAATACTATTTATAAGGTTTTTTCCTGTTTTGTTTCTCTTCTTGTTCTATAAGTTAAGTCCTTAAGTTACTGTTCTTGTTTTCCAACGATTTGGTACAATTTGATTTCCTCCTACTATGAAAGTCTCATATTAATGCTATTATTATCCTGATGCATTCTGATTTCCCTCCATTTTTCCTGCTCCATTCTGATAATTTTTGTGTTTTCATATGTTCTATCCTAACAGATTTCTCTGTTTGCGTGTTACAGAAGAATGGGTGACGAAGAAGAAGTAGAGCTGACGACGAAACGTCAGATCGAGACACGTGTGAAGCGTCATGGTGGTCGTGGAGGATGGAGGGTGGTGGAGGACTCGGGGCCCATCGTCCCACCAACCCACAGAGACACCGAAACACAGGAGTCCACCACCACTGAGTAGGCCGTGTGTCACTGCCGCATAGCAATGTTGTTCTATATAGTCATGAGTAGCTTCATTGGAGTGCCTCAGATCTGTGAGATTTCAAATGTCTAGGGTATGAACATAACCTCAAAGGCTCTGCTCAATTGGGTTTTAAGGTAAAGGGAAAAGTTAGGGAGATTAGTTTTGGCTTTTGAATGGCAATATTTTAATATTATTTGAAATTATTGTTTTTTGATAATGTTTGATAATAAAGTCAAATAACGGAAAGTTGAAATACTCGCCCATTTGAGATATCATTTGGACATAATTTTCAACATCTGCTGTAATTTTGTAATATGGGTGTTTGTACATAAATTGTTAATCACATACTGGACTGAGATTGTGTTCTATTTGAAATAGAGTACTCTGTAGTTTACACATAAGTCAATGATTGGGTGAGAATCAACAGGTTTATCATACAAAGGACACAACCATATCAAGTGCAAATAAATTTTCTTACTGTTGAGAAACCTCTACTATGAGAATTCTCAATAATGCCATATACGTTTTCAATCAAGACACTCCCAGATAATTATTTCTCCATTATTGGCAATAATGCCAGATTGGCTACTCAATATCTGATATTATAGTAGCAAGTATCACAGACTTCTATGATATCAATGCATTCATGAATACAATCTGAACACTAAGAAATAGAATGAAACAATCTTAATCATATGAAGTTTTTTTCTGACTAAGTAAAGAGTTACATGGTATCTCATATGTATATAATTATTATTATGCTGATAGCTGATCATGGAACATTGTCATTGTCACACAAGTACGGAGTGAGAATGTCTATTTCTGTAGAACAGCATTGTAATGGTGATACTGCCACATTTCAAGGTGACTGACATTGGCACGTAAAGTGAGAAAACTGATATTGTACTGCTAAAACCTAAAATGAAGAAGAAGAAGAAGAAGAAGAAGAAGAAGAAAAACAAGAAGAAGAAGAAGAAGAATAAAGAAGAAGAAGAAGAAGAAGAACAGAAGAAGAAGAAGAAGAAGAAGACGAAGAGACTAAAAGAACAAGAAAATGAAGATGAAATTGAAAATAGCAGAAGAGAAAGAGTTGAATGAAGAGAAGAGAAGGTCATTGTGATTTTGAGTGATGTCATCGACATATTGGTTTTGGGCACGGCATGACAAAGACACGACATAGACACGACACAGACAAGTCACCGACAGACACAAGGTCAGACTACACGGACAACAATATGACCTAGGCCTTTTGTCAAAGTACCTACTTTTTCAGCTGTTATTACCAATGTTGTATGTAGACTGTATTACTGTATCACAGAATGCATTATACTCTGGAACTGAATGTAGTATTTCGTGTATTTCCATCTCTTATTCTAAGTGATACACTTGTAGTACATTCTTGTGATGTTTGAAATAACCTAGGATCCAACATGTTCAATTGAAGGGGGCAATGTTCTTTAACAGTTCAGCACTATAGTTCAGTCAGTTCAAAAATCAGCGCGGGATTGGACAGTTTTTATCAGCAGCAAGCTAAAATCTGTTGATGTATGTCATGACTTACAGCGATTTTATCACATACTTGATCAAAGTGATCCACAACTACTGGCAGAGCAATAGGTCTACGCACATGTTTTACCTTGTAGGCTACTCCTTGTACATAGATGGACATAGACAAATATACTGCAGTTTTGGGAGTATTTTATATATTAATAGTATTTTTCTTGTATATTTTTAGATGCTATATATAATATTATTATAATTGTGTATGTTTTTTGAGAAGTAAATTTGAATTTGAATTTTTTTCGAGAGCAATAATGAGAGAATCAGGCTCACAAGAAATGGATTAATATTTTGATTCCTGCCCTCAGGTTTTCAACCTCTGCAGGGTTTTTTCTCCTTATTGTTGATAAATTATAACATATTCTGCATATGATTATATTTATCCAGTTTTGTATGTATTGTGAACTTATTTTTTTTGAAGTATGAATAATTTTGATTTTTTTTTTCATTTGATATCTGATGAAATTTCTCAGAATCAGAGATGTCACTGAAAACTTGTACTCGGTTTAGTGAAGAGAGGCAATTCTATTTGAATAATTTGTTCGTTATGCTCAATTTAAATGTTTTTGAATAAGTTTAGTGATTCCAAGGATGTGGTTCCAATAAGAAATTATATTTATTCCATTTTCCAAGAATGAAAAAGAATTAAAAAAGAAATGGATTTTTTTCCGTCTTTCAAATTATTGGAAATTGTTCAAGGGTTGCAACTCTTGATATTTTCTACGGGGTAGCCGTCTAGGTGTCACCCCGACTACTTGATACCTGGTCATTTTGACCATAGGCGACTACTTGTACCCTCGTAAAAATATACCATTGCCGTCAGTTGTCCCCCCGACTACTTGATCCCTACTGGACCAAAGGTACCACTAGTCATGACCATAAACGACAACTTGACACCGCACCCTGCGTCAGGGTGTTCCCCCCGACTAGTTGTCACCTCCTTAGAAGGAGACAAATAGACGGGGGTGGCTCACGTCAACTTGTCCCTGAAAACCGGTTTAAAATGGGACAAGGTAGTCGGGGTGTCAAGTAATCGAGTTGTCAAGTAGTCGGGGTGTCAGTAGTCGGGGTGTCAAGTAGTCGGGGTGTCAAGTAGTCGGGGTGTCAAGTAGTCGGGGGTGCACCTAGTCGCGTTCCCTTGCTACGTGAAGTAGTCCTACAAGAATTGCCACAAAGAAACAATTCTTTCCTTCCATAAAAAATTTCTAGTAATATTTTATGAGTCACTGTATATGAATTGAGCCCCATTAGTTTATTGAGCTAAATCTTACATTTATCTTGCACCTTGAGCTGTAAAGTTGCGTACAGATATACGCGATGCGAACATGAGCAAATCACTTTTAATCAGCTGATATATCTATATTTCTACAGAAACGGTAAGATATAGATATAAAAAGCTTGGCATCAGCTGATAAAAGTGAATTGCTCATGTTCGCGGCGCGTTCGCACCTTAAGATATACGAATCTTGAAGTATATCACATTACGCCATGTTTCACTAACTATTTATTTTTAAATATTATTAAATGAATTGGAAATATTTCAATTCACTAAAATATGTCTTCGGAAAATGTAGCCGTCCTATCTCCCAACATTGAAAGCTAACGTTACACTGATGTGAATGGGACATAAAAGTAGCTTGAATTAAATTTAACAATGGGTAATAGGACGTATTTCGGCCGTAGCGTTGCTACATTGATTTGAAGAGACGTTTACAGCTTATTATAGATAGAGAATGGCTGCCTTTATTTTTACCTAGGAGGGCGGAGTTAGGGCGCAGCCGAATATCTCTTACACTCAACCCTCGAGAGTTATACAGAGCTTATACAGAGTTGTTCAGAAGTAGTGTCGAACATTTTAGGGTATGTTCCTGGATGATAGGAGACTACAAATGTCGTATTTGAAGTGTCCAAAACTCAGCGTTATCCTTATAGCTGCCATTTTGTTTTTTTTCACTTAGGAATTTTCATCTCACGAACGAAATGTTGCATTGTTCTGAAATTTGCATGAATATTTATGCTATAAAGACCTAACTTTGAAAAATAAAAATTTTCGATGTACATATTCGAAATGGCGGCCATTTTAAATTGTTGATGGCGAATTTCACGAAAACCTTCCACTTTTAAGAAAATTTACAGGAGACAAAAAATTTATCATTTTTATCATTTCAAGGATACCTTATCTATTAAGATGGTCAGAGAATAAGAGAGAAATTAATTCTTTCGTACTGGATGCATAACCACTTTCACTATTTAAACATCAATATTACATTTTTTATTCCGAATGTATTTAAAACTTAGTATGGCTCCATATGGACATACAGCTGATTTTACAATGTTTTCCAGATGATCTTGTTTGTCTTGTGCATTAATGCAGTACGAGAATACTTAATTTCTCTGTTATCCTTCGACCAATCTCAATAAATGAGGTGTTCTTGAAATCTTGATAAAATTTTCCAACTTTTTTGTCTCTTGTAAGTTTTTTGTAAAGTGAAGGTTTCATGAAATTTGTAATCAAAAATTTAAAATGGCCGCCATTTTGAAAATTTACATCGAATCTTTTTTATTTTTTCATTCAAACTTGAGTCTTTATAGCATAAATATTTATTTATTTATATTTTTTACAGAGAAGCACTGATTGGGAGAGAAAAACTAAGGATATTCCTTGTACTATTTCTCTCCTAAATTTAGATAACATTTTAAAAGTCCAAAATAGGGTTATGATTTCACTTTACTGAAATTTAGTCCATTTTCACTCAAAAACAACGAGAACTAATATTCATGCCAAATTTCAGATCAATTCAACATTTCTTTCTTGAGATGAAATTCCTGAGTGGAAAAACAAAATGGCAGCTATAAGGATAACCGCTGAGTTTTGGACACTTCAAATACGACATTTGTAGTCTCCTATCATCTAGGAACAATACTCTAAAATGTTCGACTCTACTTCTGAGACACTCTGTATATCTCCAACTTCTTCAGAAACAAAACAAATCTCTACAGCTTGATCCACTACAATCTGACAGCATACATCAGACATTACATCAAATGCTTCTTATTCAAGCAATGTTGACAGTTAGAAATGAGTTGCGCGGCCCCACCTTACCATCACGTGTGGTAGCTATCACATTCTGAGTGATGATTCAATCATCGCCAGCGGTATGCAATGGCATTGAGTACCTGGTGTGTATTGTCGTGCCAACTTACATGATTGCTATCAAATCGCAAAAATGATATCATATCGAACAGCTGTGTCAAGGAGAAATTCAAATTTACAAACATTTTCTGCATTTGAACAACTAAAATTACTCCTTTTAGTTATTCAAATGCAGAAAATGTTTGTGAATTTGAATTTCTCCTTTTAGTTGATCAAATGCAGAGAATGTTTGTGAATTTGAATTTCTCCTTTTAGTTGTTCAAATGCAGAAAATGTTTGTGAATTTGAATTTGTAGTCCAACTACTCTTGGTAAGGTCTCCTGGTAAGCAACATGTCTACACAATGTATAAGGAAAGATATACATTGAGAAAACCCCATTTTGACTGTTTTCATCAAAATTAAGGAGAGGAACATTTTGTGTTTATCCTGTCAATTCTCTCCCAATCATTAATTTGATATTGTCATTGTGAAATATTATAATTCAACTTAATATAATTTATGAAATCTTAGTTTGAACTGGATTAAATCCATATAAAGTCTCGATTGTTTCAATTCGGTTCATGAATTTGAATTTTTGTCATGTTATTGAACTATTTTTCTATTCATACTGTAGAATATAATGAACTGATTAATGTTATTTGTATGTAAACTGTGATTTCTATTAAAGTATAGAGTATATTATGTTTAGAATTAAAAAACTAATGCCCCGTTTCACCAACCTTGATCAAATATAGCCTAGCCATGGTCAATTAGACCATAGTCAAAATTTGACCACTCGTTCAAATATACAACTGTTCCACCAACCTCGGGATTGATCAAAACTCCGTCGGTCAAATCTGAACATGGTCAAATCTTGTAGCTGTACTTTTCTGAAGTTGGCCAACATGATTGCTGGCTTGCTATTGGCTACATCTGATTTTTGATAGATGAAAATTACTGAGATATTATAATCATTCAAATGCTAATGAATTTATAATTATATTGAACAAAAATCCAAATTAAATGCTGTAAATAGTAAATGTGGTAGCACCCCAAGACTTAATAATCAGTTTTGCCGTCAGTTTGATATCAGTCAGAGGGTAATTTGCGCTGAATGCCCTTTTTACTTATTGTCATGCCGTCGAAAATTCAGATTACTGTATTTTTTCTGTAACTACTGTACTGATTTTTCTTCATATTCATTATTTCGGGGCGGGCCCCCTAGGTTCCCTTCTTATATACGCCCTGGCACAGATGTTTTGTATAGTCACACATCTATGATAATTTATAATAATATTTCAAATATGAATTGAATATAAATATACTCTCGTATAAAGATTTACAAATCACCATCAATTTGACAATTTTGTATGGAAAAAAGAACATTCCAATTCTAATGAGGTACATTGGTTGATGTAAGGATTTAATAACATAGGCCTACTGTGTAATAAAAGAGTAGCCTAAAGCAAATCCTTTTCGAAATTCTTCTTTATTTTCTATACTATAATAATTTACTAATTAAAAGATTCCGAGAACGAACCTAATAAATAACTTACTACAACTGAATCAATCTCACTAAAAACTTGAAAATTTTTCATTTAATCAGCTGATAGACTTTAACCATGTTGAAATGTCTTGACCAAGGTTGGTGAAACGGGGCATATAAGGGCCGTTTGCTCAACAAATCTGAACTGAATTTCATCATCTGGTGCATTAAACTTGAAATTAAAACTTGACATTGCAATTCAATTTTGGAGACAATCAACACAAAAATTATATAGCTAGCTGCTTTCCAATACATATCAACTGAAAGAAACAAACACAAAAACAGCCTAATCTAAAATTGAAAAGTTTCAATGAATACCAACATTACTTCTCATTCTAATGTGTGAATTTTCAACTTTTATGTAACCTGATGAATGTCCGCCCGATCTTATAAACTGAAAGTACATTCAATAACAACATTACTCCATTCTAATGAATAAATTGTTAACTTATGAATAACCTAAACATAATATCGAGTGACCTGGCTGACTCAGGTCTGGTGTCGGAGTTTTCAGGTCGCAACTGATCAATTTCAGGTCCTCTGACATCACCTAACGACTGCTTTTAAACCTGATGGATTTGTGTCATGTGATCGATTCACATATGTGTCATCTGTAACTAGAAAAATTAAATCAATAACAAACAAACTAGTCACAATTGTATTATTTTCATAATTGTTTCATCGCCAATTTCTGGATAAATTGATCCAGCTGGAATGAAGGAGTTCTGGAACCAGAATATCCTTCCTCCATCCATTTTACTCAGTTTAACCAAAAAAGACCCACTGGTGATGATGCCTCAATTTCATTGGAACTCTAGTTTGGCTCAAATAGATTATGTGGAACCATAGAGAAACAATAGCGTAAGTAGATATCCCATGGTATAGGGCGTTTATGTCGCAACTTTTACTATTATCCCAAGCCGATAGTTCACGTAGTTCTTTCCCATGCAGCTGTGTGATGCTGGTGGTCTCTCAAATTGTGCCGTTCCTACACTCTCACCCCAACAAAACAGTAGAAAATGACAATAATCAACAGTAATCGGCTTGAGATAACAGTAAAAGTTGCGACGTAAATTCCCTATACCATGGGATATCTACTTATGCTATTGTTTCTCTATGGTGGAACTGACCACATCTCTTTCATATCTCCTCAATATGGAGAAATTCCATAACATATCTGTTCATAAAGTGAATTAAATTGACACAATTTCTCTTTTTGTGCAGAAACGCGACCTAGCAGGAGATGGAGACAAGGAGAAGAACGGGGAGAATCGAGACAGAGAACTGGAGTGGTCTGCACCGGCTGGCACAGTTGCTACTCAGGACGGACTGCTCCGAGAAGTAAAGGAGAAGAAAGTGTGCAGTCGGCAAGAGACCAGTGAGCTCCTAGAGACTGAGGATGTGCAGCATTTGGGGGATATCACTGATCAGGCAAGTCATAAAAGAGAAGTAGATTGTATCATCAGTGAAAAATCTGTATATTAATTTATAAAATAGAATTATAGTACCCTTTAAAATCATAAAATACGAGAAAGCAATAAAGCAAGAATGCAAATTGTATTGTTACGTTACTATTTGTATTTTGTTTTATAATTTTATTGATTTTAAAGGGTACTATAATAATTCTATTTTATAAATACAAGACAGTAGCCCTGAATTCATACATCTGTATATTATAATATACGAAGAATCGGTAGTTTTTCTCTGGAATCCGTTGTAGGTCATACAAAAATCAGTATTCTCTATGGAAAAAATTGTCTTTCGGAATCAATAAAAATCAGTACTCCTCCTCCTTCTCCTGGTTCTACTCCTTTCCCTCCTGCTCCTCCTTCTCCTCCTCCCACTCCTCCTTCTCCTCCTTATCGTCCTTTTCCTCCTTCTCCTCCATCTCCTCCTACTCCTCCTGCTCCTCCTTCTCCTCCAACTTCTCCTACTCCTCCTTCTCCTTTTTTTCCTCCTACTCCTACACCTCCTTCTCCTCCTTTTCCTTCTCCTCCACTGTATTCCACTTTCATTGCTATCCTTTTTTCCTATCATACATCTTCGGCCTTTCCTACATCCATATATTTCTCATTTTCCTCCATCAATTAGTGTTGAATTTGTTTCAAAAAGAAGCCTGATAGCTCGTGACACACTGTTTTCTATAGTAACTGTATTCATATTCCACTTTCATTGCTATTATATTTCGGTTGACAATGGTGTAATAACCGAAACCGGTCTTTCTAAGTATCAATAAATCTGTGGTTTTTGACAATTTCTTAGTCTTTTTCATCCAATATGAATAATTACCACAATATCAATTTCTCAACTACACAAGAAGCTATTATATTTACCTATCATTCACCATTGCCTTTCCTACATCTATATGACGTTCATCCAGAAATTCTCCATATCCATTGACTATCCCGTCATTGGAAAACCCATAAACAGAATATTGGTATTCCAGTTACCATGGAGTTATAGTTTCAATAATAATTATAGACACCGCGCAGTTGTAATAGTTACTGTAGGTAACTGTGTAATGTTCTTCCAGTCATTAGATTGTCATAAAAGTAATAACTGTTGTAATTTGCTTTTAGCGGACTATAGATTGTGCGCATGATCTCATTCAATTCCAGGTGTATCCTGTATATACAGATATAATCCACAGTATTGTAATAGATATCGCAATGATAATTGTGGAATTTATAGATATGGAGTGCTAGTATAGTTGATACTCCAGGTGTAGTCTGTATATACAGATATTTTCCATACTATTGTATTGGATATTATCATGATGATTGGGGGGGAAATGTATAGATATAAAGATTCTAGTAACTTGATATTCTAGGTGAAGTCAGTATATATACAGATATATTCGTACTACTGTAATGAATGTTGATATGATGATTGTGGAAATGTATAGATATAAAGACGCTAGTAAACTTGATATTGTAGAGTGGTGAACTATTTAGGGATATTTGACCTTGTCAAAGTATGACAGTGGATTTCGTTTCAATGATGGAAAGGAGAAGCTTGTTTGGCGTAGGTGGTGAAGGAGGAGGAGGAGGAGTAGGAGGGGGTAAAGGAGGTGGAGGAGGAGGGAAGGATAAGTAGGGGAGAAGAAGGAGGGGGAGGAGAAGGAGGGGGAGAAGAAGAAGGAGTGGGAAGAGGAGAAGGAAGATGAAGAGAAGAAGAAAAGAAGTAGAGAAGAAAAACAAGAGGAGAAAGATGAAGAAGGAGAAAAAGAAAAAGATTGATTGATTAATTATTTTCTTATTGATTTCTATTGTTATGTGCTAGGTCTTTACAGACCCATTACACTAGAAAGCAATACATAATCAAATAAACGAAATATACACAATATAATATAACACAAAAATAATATAGATATTGCAGATTAAAATAGCCCACTGTGAAAAGTAAATTGAAAAATAGAAATTTGCTGAGAGAAGGATTTATTTTTTTGTAATCATTCTTTATTCATTCATTTTATACAATAAGTACATCATTAAAATGATAGGGAGAGGAAAAATAAGGTAACCTTGTGCTATTCCTCTCCCAAATTTAGATAAGGTTACACATAGTCCGAAATAGGTTGAGTTATGTAGTTCTTCAATTCACAAAATTTTCAGTCATCAAGTATTTTCACAAAGTAGATTTCCAAATAAAGATGCTTCAAAACTAAGCATCTAAATTAATGCAGGTATAATAAACTAGCCGTCAGGCTCGCTCCTTTCGCCATATCCGTCTAGCCAGGGGGCTCCGCCCTCTGGACCCCGGCTGGATCGTCCAAAAATGGGATCAGCGGGCTCGCTTCGCTCACATGCTTTTTTCATTTGAGCATGCTTCATTCCATCAGAAAGTCAAAGTACTGAGAAAACGCAAAAAAACTGACAAAAACGTTGAAAAAATGCTGATTTTGGGCGTATCTTTGATGAAATATTAGTCACCTCAACAAAAAATGTTTAGACCCTAGATAAACCTCTGCACCAAATTTGAACATTTTCTGTCTATTACTTGATGAAAGAATTGAGAAAGCGCAAAAAACTGAGAAAGCGCTAATTTTGGGCGTATCTTTGGCGTTATATCGAATTCCTTCTAACACAACATTATTACACCCCAGCTGAGCTTCTGTAGTAAATTTGAACATTTTCTGTTAATTTGCTCTCGATAAAGCTGGGAAAACGCTAAAAAACGCTGGAAAAACGCAGATTTTGGACGTATCTTTGGAAATTTTTCCAAATCCGTTCTTAGTGCGCCTCTAGAGGGCCAACTGAACATACCTACCAAATTTGAGGTCTGGTAGATTTCTAGTTCTGCGAGTGAGTGAGTGAGTCAGTCAGTCAGTCAGTGAGTGTCATTTCCCTTTATATATAGAGATAACAAGATAAGGTTATGGAAATAAATTAGGATAATGTTATGGAGAAGAGAAATGAAATGAAGGCAATAATGAGAGAGATGAGAAGAGAAAAATATGGATTAAAAGCTCACTGAAGTCTCAAAAAGAGAAATAAGAAGAAAAATTGAAGCGTAAATATAAATGTAATCTACTCTATTCTTGAAGAAGAAGAATAAGTAGAGGAAAAATATAAAGAAGGAAAGTTATCTATTCTCTGAAACTTCATGATACTGCACATATTGAAATTCAATAAACTATTTTTAGTTATTGACTTTCCGTTAAAATACTTTACTACCGGTATCCAATAGAGGACCAGGACTGATCAGTTTATTATTACCAAACGAAAATCCAAATTAAATGCTGTAATTCAGTCCGAAGACTTCTGCTACTGCAAATATTGACAACAGGGTAAACAGCTAGATGGAATTTCGATCCGTAGACTGATAACTGAATAGAAAACGAGACCAGACTGTCTCAAAGATGTATGAGGATTCAGAGACAATTGATTGATTGACTGCCTTTATTTAAAACCTAGGAGTGCGAAGCTAGGGCACAGCCGGACCTCCTCACAAGCACAGCGACGGAAGAACTTTTTTATCTAATAGTGGAGACAATCCAACCCAATCAATAGAGAACAACAGATAAACAGAACAACATAGTCACTGTGAAGATAAGGCATGAGGCTAGGCCCGACCTGCTAGACATTTTAGAGGCATTGGAAAGTGGGCGAAGGTCATAATATCTCAGCAGTGTAATTGCAGTTTAGCGTTACAAGTGGACACTGCTATAGCCTATATAGCCTGCTACCTAGGCTAGGCTTCAGCTTAGTAGCCTATATAGTCTTCAGTCTACCCTACATAGGCTATGTATTACCTGAACTTGGGCTAGGCCAGGGCTCTCCAACCTACTGCCCGCGGGCCACATCCGGCCCGCCGAGAGTTATTGCTAAGGATTTTTGAAAATATATTATATTTATACACATTTTTGACAACAGCTGTGAGTTCAGTACTCTTCTCTTACCAGCTACTCCATTTCTCAATAAGAGTGAAATTAGCTGTAAACAAGCAGCGATCAACCATTGTGAGATATTAGCAAATGGTCTGCACGGACTGTACATGTCTCTCCCAGAAAAAGACTGAAAACCATGCTCAAGCTATGTTTTCTCTTTCTGGATCTACCTACAAGTGTGAGCAGACATTTTCAAAAATGAAGTTGTTGAATCCAAATACATATCTTCCTTGTAAGATGAACATTTGAAAACAATTTTAAGGATCGGAACTATCAGTTTGATCAGTTTGATCCTAAATGGGCGGATATTTCAAGTCGAAAAGAAATGCGATCTTCTCACTAAAAAGAAGTATTCTCTTTTGGTTTTGTAACTTTCTGTGAGCTCGTGTATTGTCAAGTTGTCTTATTACTATAAAAAAGTTATTATCATTTTGTTTAACTTGCTAAATTCATGCATTGTCAAGTTTTCTTATGACCTTTTTACACTCAATAAATTGGACTTTGTATTGGAATGAAATGAATTGGTTTGTTTCTTCCTGTGTTTTAATTGAACCTACTCAAAACTCCTCATATAATTTCAATGGGAATATAATAATTTTACACCCTCCAAATCCCCCGTCGTGTGTGTCCCGGGTCCCCACAAGTCAAATTCCACGTACATCCTTGTTATTGACCCTCTAAGCCTCCCAAGAATTGACAATGTGGCCCTTAGATAAGAAAGGTTGGAGACCCCTGGGCTAGGCTATATAGCAGCTTATGTAGCCTATATTAACCTTCAGTCCACATAGGCTATTAACAGGTAAAACTGTGGTTATAATACCCTGAACTTAGCCTAGACTAGCCTAGACTTTAGTACAACCTACAAAGCCCATTTGTAGACCATGGTGGAACTCACTCAAAACTGCTGGCATCAGTTGAATGACGAGTATTGCTGAAAGGAACAATTACTGTACTACAGTGAGATTCACTCCCAGCATTGGTTGAAAGGGAAGCACTGATCTTATCCATAAGGAAGTCTAACACAGTTTGAAAAGTATCTCACTTTAGAAACTGTTTGATTCTTGGAAGAAACGAGAGTTTAGCGTGATAGAAAACGACTTCAAAACTGGGATGATGTACATCTTAAAAGGTTAAATGTAATTTGTTCTCCAAAACAAATTCAATCCAAATCAGATCACGTTTGTTTTCTGCAAACTTGAGTCGTTCAATTGAAGAGAATGAATAGCTTTTGCGAGCAGAATATCAATGGTTTCTTCAACCACAGTTTTTCCTTACTCACCTTCTACTTCTTCTCTTCCTCCTTCTTCTTCTTCTTCTTCTTCTTCTCCTCCTCCTTCTTCTTCTTCTTCGTTTTCTCCGCATGTACTATGATACACAAATATGGTTAGATTGAATTAAACAAGATGGATTCTATTTACTAGAAAACAATGAAAATGAATGAAAAACACACCTCTGATTGCAAATGGATGGATCAGGTTCAAGTTCAAGCATCCTGCTCAAAGTGGATTATTGAGCTTTCTTTTAGATAGACCTACTGAATCTAGCAGAGGAAAGAATAAAAACAACACAATTTACAAAATACTTCAGTCTATGAAGAAAATATATTGAACATGGAGAAGTTGCGTTCACCATTTACGTTAAACGCAATCCAGTTCTACTTTAAAGTGTGGTTGCATCTATTGAAATGTGTTATATGTTGTGACTTGTGATTGAACTAACAGTTGATGAATCCTCGTTTCTCCAGCTCTCAGACCCATATTAAATCGACAGATTCAATAATTGACGAGCTGTCAATTCTCTATTAGAAAGTTTTCCTGGCAAACTATTATTTAAATAGTGGTACATAAAAACATGTATCACAGCAAAAGTCTTTCTGTCTTGAAATTTGGGTTATGCTCACTGCTCATCCCCGTTCACACTGGTAAAAACCATCAAATTTAAGCGTTTATTCAAAATCCAGTTGAAATGTTCACTGAAGATTCAGTTAAATCTTCATCCAGGTTGTTCCATTCACGAACAAACGGATGTAGAATTTGAACTCAAGTTAAACTGATAAGCTAGGCACAGTTTAAACGCTTTTGGTGCATTCGCCCTAAGGCAAAGTCAATTAACAGACAACGTTTCCAAATTATCATCACTAACCGATGGTTTGAAACCCTCAAAAGGTTATATCCATTCAACTCTTAAGATCATCTTCTGGACTTGGATCTAGAGCACATATGGGCATCATCCTTAAAGAGATGTTATAGGTCAATCTGAAAAGATGATGGATCATTCAGGAATGAATTTACAAATAATCACGTATGAGATAAAATGCAAAGAAGTATCGCAGAATTGAGAAGATTGAGATGCAAAAATAATAGAAAAATGAGACAAATTATGGCCGGATATCGCTGACTTATCGCGCTTTTAGCTAAAGCATCAGCAAGTTGATGCACAGTGCTTGAAGGACG
>NW_024092212.1:0-15059 GCF_014356525.2 Nilaparvata lugens | reverse complement strand
CCTTTTTGTTTTGTCTCAATTAATTATTTATCAGCAGTAATTTCAGTAAAAACTAATTAATATAATATCCTACATTATCAGTGATTATGAAAGTGAATTTTATTTCCGTGAATCTATTGTGATGGTGCAGTCACAGTGAGTGTTGGATAGATCAAAAGTTGTGGTTAGGAGGCTGGCTTTGAATTTACAAACACAAGCAGGTCTGTACTGTTTTTAATTTATTCATACATTTTTCTCTGTCTATTAATTTAATTTCATACGTTTCATTTGTCCTAGGATTTTGATTTTGTGAGATTCTTTTGAGTTCTATGTCCAATGATTATGCTAGGTGCCGGCGTTCAAGTTCTGAACTCAACATTAAATACTAGATTTTGAACGTTTCTAGTTTGAGATAAAAAAATTTATTGTCGTTGATTCAATGATTTTATGGGGTTCAACATTTTTTAAGAAGTTGACTTAATATCGTATTTTGTACAAGTAGGCTAGCTAGACGTTTAACCTAACCAACCTAAAGTTGTAACTTTAAATTATTCATTACCATTATTAATTGACCGAGCGAAGTGAGGTCTAAGATTCAGGTCGACAATTTTGCATTTCTCTTTATGTTTAAATTGTTATATGTTGCGCATTTACGGCGAAACGCAGCAATAGATTTTCATGAAATTTGACTTTTTAAATTGCGCGTCGACGTTTATACAAGGTTTTTAAAAATTTTGAATTTCAAGAGTAATATAAAAGAAAAGGGAGCCTCCTTCATACGCCAATATTAGAGTAAAAATCAAACTAGGCCTATAGAATTATTCATCATAAATCAGCTGACGAGTGGATTGTAAATTGCATGCAATTCAATATCTCAATGTAACTTGGTGAAAAATCAGCTAGGTACTGTGTGGACTACTAATTGCATGCTTCATTGAATGCAATTTTTATGCACTATTAAATGATCTATTGATTGCATGAAATTAACTAGAATAAGAGTATTGTCTCTCGATCTTTCTCTGCTTTGAACTCGGGCTGTCCTGTTGCCAGTATGTCTTGAAAGAAATTAGCTTTTGATGTTAACATTTTTGATATACCAACCCCAACAGCCATTAGCCGTTTTCACTCCGATATCTCGCCGACACGACATACAGACAGGATTTACTCTGATGGACAGTATAAGAGGAGGCTGTGGTTTATAACTGTGCGGGGTTTACTGTTCACAGAACTGCTAGTGATTATTTAAGGCCTACAATTTTTAACGGTTCTTATTTGCGGTTATCAACTGAATGATCGGTTTGTTGACGTTGAATAAATCATTTTATTCCGGTGTAAAATGTCAAGTGCTGATATTTGCTGGGATATCATAATTATTTTTTTTCATAGGCCTAGATCTTTTCGAATTGAAGTAATGCCACATTGTGTCTCTCCTAAACTACCATACCATAGTAGAAACTGAAAGGTTAGGTTTATTTAGACCCATTTTTTATAGTTAATCCCTCATTATATTACCAATAAATTCTCAACTATAGTTGAATGTATTTTATGAATAATTTATCATCTATGAAGATAGACTAGGAAGCGTATAGTAAGTTCCCTAAATGACTCCTTTCAATCTAGTCAGCATCTCGAGCTATCCAATTTATTTCATGTAGGCTATCTTAGAACCGAATTTGAAATGTTCTGTCCCAAAAATTCAAACTTCAGTCGCTCATATCTCAAAAAGAAATGATCGGAAAAAATGTTTTCATGGAAAAACTTTTTCATTTTGATAGCTTGATACGAATAGAAAAACTTTGAAAAATATCACCAGTAGAAAGTTTTTTTAGCCTTTGCACAGCCTTAATTCTGTAGGCTCTTTATTTCTTAGCAACTCTCATATTACTCACGGTCTCACGCACAAGTCTAAGACTCTTGTTAGCATCACTATCAGCCAAACTGAAGTATCTACAAGTTCAAAAAATCCAGTTGAAATTGTTTCCGATTTAATTGTTTTATCAATCTGATTCTAATAATCTATTGGTTTTTATCATGTTTTTCTTTCCCAAGTTCTATCAAATATAAAATTATTCATGAATATCTATTTTAGTATTTTTAATAATTATTAATTTTCCTTATTACATGTTTGCAATGTGATATAAAAATTGTGGAAAAATTTAGGGATTTGGAAATGCATAATAATTAGGCTCTCCGATGAGTTGAAGTTTATTCTATGTAGCGAAGAAGTTTTTCAGGTTATTCCGATTATTATCGGAATAGATTCAGACATCTTGAAATTGGTCAACGTTAACGTTGTAGATAGTATAATGACTTGAGCAGTCATCAAGTCATGTTATGACCTCAGCAGTCATCAAGTAGTTTGGTCTTTGAGAAATATCAATTTCCCTCTTCCGCTGCGAATAGGTCAGTTATTGCATGGGAGAGGGAAAAGGGAATTTCCCACACTCCCACCCTGCCTCATCATGTCGGAGGGTTGATGGACTATTTTTCGTAATTATTTCGAATATTTTCACTCATATCTCTTTCAAATCGCAAGTATAATGGTTGGGAAGTGTTTTAGAAATTCTAGAATAATTTGGGGATTTGTTTTTGAGAATGGAACAGGTTCTCTGATAAGGGGAAGTGTTTATCTGGTAGTGAAAGTAATTTTGGGATGATTTGGTGAATTTGGAAATACATTGAAGCTACGACATCTTGAAATGGGTAGGTTGACGTTCTAGATGGAAAGTGATGCATCAGCCTAGCCGAACCTGCAGCAACAAGTCAGTCTACAGTCGTCTTTGCCTTGGATAGCTTCGAACGCTAGTCGGTCTCCCTTGAGATTGTCTTATTACTTTCAAATCAATAATTTCGTTATTACTCGGTGTGTTATTGTGAATATACTAATTAAATGCTCCCTTTCATGTATTTTATTACGGGGTTGTGAAATTATTGGCGGTGATATGACTTTGGTTAGTGAGAAGTGAAACGTGGTTTTCGGATCATGGTCTTCCTTTGAAGTAGGAAATCTATTCCAATAATTATAATTCCTCCCTCATGATATTAATTTGATCTCATGTGATGTAGTTTATTTTAGAAGGCTAGGCCTTGAATATCGTTTCATTGTCCCTATATTTTTAAGGTTATTAGTTCGTAAGATGTTCGATTTCAGAATACTGGGAAAAGGCGTGTTGATCTCACCTATTTGATGTTAAATCTAGTAATTTTTAATGTCAAATTAGTGTGGTTAATTCAGGTCAAATTCCTTTGTAAGCCTTCTGAAATTGTTCTGTAGTTAATAAGTTAGAATTTGTAGTTTATTTTCTCTGGTGATTAGGCTTTCATACTGCTTCAATCATATTGTGTTTAATCATAGGCTACGGTTTTATTAGATAGATTTACAATTGTCTTATGTATCTTGTATTTTGGCGATGTAAATATTCTATTCTATTCAATTAGAGTTCGGAATTCACTTAGACTATTGTGTGAATGTACGTTCAAAATAATTTTGTTCTGTATTGCTGTGTTTGGGCCGATGTGCCTATGTTTCTTTTCAATCTGGCAGTAATACTCATAGGTTAACTTCAATGCCCCATATTTAACCAATACTGCAGACAGTGTAATGAGTTTTGTTTGATAGTGACAGTATTCCCCTATGAAAAGAATCCATGTCTCTGCTTTAAGCAATAGTGACTGTTGAATGTGATTTTTAAGGTAGCCTACAGAAAGTAGTTCCATGGTACAAAATATTACTCCGCGTAGGTGCTCGGTCAACGGTCAGTTTAATTTGAATATCTGTCGGATTTTGTTCCTTTGTATAGTGTTTTCTGTTTTATATTAATTGTTTATTCATAATAGAGTCAGTGCATTAATTAATATTAAATCTCAGTGATGATGAAAGTGAATTTACTAGTGTTGAGTTCAATGTAGTGTGAAGTGTGAGTGTTGGATACAAGGATACAAAAGTCCCTGGCTTTGACTTTACACAGCAGGTCTGTAGTTTTCAATTCTAATTATTTATACGTTTCTCTCTGTATATGAATTAAATTTTATTTGTTGCTTTTGTGGTAGTAATCTAGGATTTTGATGTGAGATTCTGTTGAACTGCGTTAAGTTCTATTCCCTATGTCTAGGTAGCTGGGTGTCGGCTATGTAGGACTGTTTTCAACATTAAATTCCAAGTTTTGAACAATTCTAGTTTGATATTATCAACTGAATGATCCGTTTTTTAACTTTGAATCAATAATTTTATCGGGTTTCAGATTTTAAAAAGTTGATTCAACACCGTATACCATGCAAGTAACTAGTTCGATGTTTTACCTTTACTAGGCTGCGTCGTACTGTATCTTGAAATTTAACATTAAATTAGCCCTATTATCAATATTGTATTTCCAAGATTGATTTTGATCCAATATTATGTTAGATGCTGACTCTAGTTCTGATATCACTATTTAATAATTTGTTCTGAACGATTCTAATTTGATATCGACTAATTAATTAATCAATCGGTTCATTGAATTAAAGATTTTAAGAAGCTGATTTAAGATGTAGATCTGATTTTACCATTCGGTACTATACTAGGTTTTGACTTTTGAACGGTTCTAATTTGAGGTTATTTACTTGATGATCGGTTTATTAACGTTGAATAAATAATTTTATCGGGTATAACATTTTTAAGAATTTGATTTAATAGCTTAGGCTATACCGTGCATGTAACCAGCTCAACGTTATACCAGAGAAATCTCCTATAATTATTATGCTATTATTAATTCTGTGGTTATACTTGGCGAAAAAATAATGTGTAGATTTCTCAGGTGTTTTTATCTTGACTATTTTAATTAAATACAAATGATCCTTTAACTTATTTATCTAATTCGGGGGTTTGTGCTGTAAAATAGGATCTGTTTTGTGTTGGTGAAAATATAATGTTTTTTAGTCGTAGCTGATTCCTCATGGTGAAATTAATTTGTTTCCGGCATCCTATTCTCAATATGAATTTCAAAATAAATCAAACTTAACTTATTCCTCCTGTTATAAATTCAAGATCATCAGATAATATTTGTTCATTGTAGATGGCTAGACCTTTAGTTCAAATTTATTTATTCATTTAATTCCATTTTCAAATTACGGGGCCGATGGAAATAATTAGCCTATAACTTGATGATTAGACTGCAATTGAAAGCTGTATGTTTTCATAGAATGCTGCCATCCGAGGCAAATTAAAACAAGTTATTGTATTCTGATCACCTTGATCCAAGCTGTAAAGTCATGATTCCATCTACAGTGTTTGCAGTTTATATCGAAGAACTCATTCTTGTATCTTATAATGATGTTTACTGTTTTCGATAAAATGGTCTGCTCATTCCAGGATAAGTTTGTTTGAAGTTTTAATCGCTCAATTGTATTTAATTTCATGCAAGTTATACCAATATACCTACTACGGTAGATTTAGTATCATTTATTTAATTTTAGTTTGGTATTTTGACTTTTTAGAAACCATTGTGTTGAGTTAGGAATCCACTCAAAATTTTAGGCCTACACGCCTTCAATCAAATGCTTTACTTTTTTCATTGTTCGTCAGTTGTTTTTAACCCATGATATTGAATACCGTAGTAAATTAATAATGAATGTCAGTCCAGTTTCATATAGGTAACTGCAGTTCCTAATTAATTAATTAATTAATAATAAGCGGTTTTTGTGAACCACAAATTTATTTTCTGCTTGTCTAGATAATTAATTCTGTTCTTGGAACAGTGGTTCGGAACCCACCCGATATTACAGTTTCAATATTCTCCTTACCATCAATATTTATCCAATAAAAATTACTGTTTTGAATCTAGGCCTACCAAAAATTGTAGGTTAATATATTTTCATCAGGATATTTTTATCTTCCTTATTCTCGGGTGGTTCGGAATTCTCCTGGAATATCGTTTCTGATTTGGATAATCGAAGATTATTAGACAGTGCAGTGATAAATAAAATGTTCCTTTCCTTTGCATTAGCCGAATAGGGAATTTTGTAGCTAGATGAGGGAGAAGGGAATTTCCCTCTATACCGGATGGTTAATGGAGTTTCTTTGGTATTATTTTTCAATTTTCACTCAGATTCCCATCAAATTGCTTCTTGAATGGTTGGAAAGTGTTTTAAAAATCGTAAAATAATTGGGGGGTCATATTTGCATAAGAAACAGGCTCTTAGATGAGTGAAAGTATATAATATGGTATTGAAATTATTTTTGGGGTGGTTTGAAAAATTGGCAAGATATTTGCGACATTTTGAAATTTGGTCGGTCGACGTTGAAAGGAGGGAGAGTGTGACGTCACAATGCTGACTGTCTTTGTCTGGTAGCAGGCAGCCTCTTGCTTGTTTCAACTTGTCGAGTGTCGAGCGAGCCCATCAGGCATCAGTCCAGTCCAGTCTACACTCTACAGCTTGCCAGTCGTATCAATATTGTTAGTGTTTGTTTTATTGTTCTTGAATAGAAATTGTGTTAATTATGAAGTGTTTTATCGTGAGTTTGTTAGCTAATTATCTCTTTTCATGTGTTGTGATATAAATTTTGAGTTGTGTGATAATAAGTTGTGAAATTAGATGGGCTAGTTTTGTGTCCCGATTAGAGTGAGATCTGTGATTTTCGTCAACCAGTTTTCAATGAAGGTATGAATGTCATATAAAATCTCAGTTTAGTGTTTGAAGTATCATTTCATTTCATGTGATAAGGTTATTGATAATTATTCGATTTGTTGAAAGATATACTTTTTTCATAATTAGTCTACTTAATTTGATCTATTCTAAGTTGTAGTAGGCCTATTGGTTCCAAGTTAGAATCTGAATATTGCAGAATTTTTATTTATTCTGTGATAGTTATTTGCTGTGTAGTCGTTATTTAAACTTCTGTAAAGAAGTTAATGAAAATATAAGTCAATTTGATCGATCAGCTTTTTTATGGTTATGATTATGTTCGCCGGTCGAATTTTCAATTTAGAGATTTCAGATTTGTCGACCGGTCATGACCCGTTCAAATTGAACGAGTGATCCGGATCACACTAATATTTGGGTCGCGGCAGTGAACGAGACCGATTGACCCGGATCAGTAAAGTGATCCGAACTTCCCATCTCTTGATTCAATATTCTTGTAACGATGGTATGAGTAGAGTTGTAGAGGGGAGCTAGCCTCTGAGTTTCGCCACTGTGCCGCTACTTAGCGGAGAGCGCTAGTGTGCCACTCTATTTGTTTACCTGTTGCATCGTTGCTTCTCACTTTCTCTTTTCACAGTTGTTTTGCTTGTTGGTTCTTGTCGTTGTGATGATTGTGAATGGTGGATTTGATATTGTAAATTGTAATAATAATTATTATTTGATGATTGAAGTGCTATTTATTAGTTATTTTAACCGATTGAAGTGAGTTTAATAAATTGATAGAATTTCGGTGCTACATTAATAGTGTTGTGAGTTTGGTTATAAAGATTTGTGGTGTCATCTCAGGTTTGTGAAATACTACTAAGCTAGCCTGCCTATACTTCCTATTTTAATAGGTTCCAAGCTATTAATTTTTACATTAATCTTGCCATGTAAATTTAATTCTTAATTCTGTTGAAATTGTATTACTCTTTCTGCATTGCGAACATTTTTGTCCAGATATTTCAATTCTATTTCATTGGATTTCATGAAGCTTTGTAGCGATGTATCTTGTATAGGCACTAGCCGGTTTTAAAATTTGATACCGTGTTTTTCAAGGTTCTTTCTGGTTAAGATTAAAAGATAAGTCATCTGAATATTACAACACGATCTGATTCTATCACTGAATAGGTTTTATTTTGTTGTTTTACGATAATACAAGTATCGCACGTATATTTTCATTATTGATTTCATATTGATAATGTTGATTGTTAATTTTCGGGTAAATATTTTTCTTAATAAGGTTATGAATTCAAATGAAATCATAGTCCTGTCTGATTCTATGGTGAACTATTTCTAATTTTTTTTCCAACTTTGTTGTTTTCTGATTAATTTGATACTGTGGACATATCTCCGTACGCAAGCCTTTGCGGGATTTTCACTTTTTATTTTACGATTTATTCATTTACTAATTTATTCCCATACTAATTCATACTTATCTTGATAGCCACATATCAGTAACATTGTCCTGTGTCCGGTTCATTGAAAATATCTCTATGTTGAAAATATTTTATGTTTGTTGCTATTGAGTTGGATGTTAACATTATAATCTCATGGCAATATTTTCTCTGAAGAGGACGAAGACACTGATAGGCCTACTGATGTATGGCAATCCAGCTCAAATGATTCTATTGTATAGTAAGTAAGGTCCACGCTATAATGTCAGTGGAGAAAGATGACAAACAGCTTTGCTGATTTTCTGCCTTGTCATTGCCTCCTAAAGAATAGAGGATAGCTGATAGGTGATAGCGGTATATCTGATGTAATATTGCTGTTAGTCATATACTGTTAATTATTGTTTGGAATAGGCTAATTGATTCTAATTTATTCATCAAGGAAATATATTTATTAATTATTAAAAAATGAATTTTCAAAACTGAGATTGAATATTTTGTTGATTAATTATATACCTACATTGTTGAAAAACGATCTGGCAACGTTGCGAAGCTAGAAAAGGATAACGCTATCTGCTTTATCGAATGATAGACAAGGATAAAACACCAATGTCAATCGAATACCGCCATTATAACGTGGACCTCACTATTCTCCAAATCGTAAAGTAGCCTATCTATGAAAGCTTGCAAGTCTATTTTTGATAATTTTATCATATTTTCAACAAATGATGTTATTTATTAATTCATTGAAGTAAAATCGCTTGTTGCTCTAGTTGGACCGTCTGTTAGTTGGCCAGTACCACTAACTTCCACTGTCAAATTACTTTGGTTCGGAATGCACTAGAAACTGTTCTGTTCACTGTTTTTAGCGTAATTAACCCGCGCTTAAGTCTTTGTGTTAAGTCTTTATCATCCTCACCCAAGAACGTCAAATAAACGAATTCAAATTTCATAAATGTGAACCGTATTTATAGATCTTGGAAATTATTTCTTCATGATTTATTGCTGGTTTGATAATTTTAAATTCAATTGGGAACTTTCCGAAATTTGAATGTGTGTTTTTGTGTTGTATTGTAGGTGTGAAGCGACGACACAGTCGGCAGTCAACAGCAACGCATCGAATGCAACTTGGCATCCTGTCATGGACCACAGCTTTCAATGACCTCATCACTTGACAGGTGAGGCAACTGTAACTTATTTTACTTTCTCATTTTCACTATTGATTCTGTGTTATATAGATAAGATTAGTTTTCTTTACATAGATTACTTTATTTGCAGGCATATACACTAATTATATAGCGATAACTATTCAATGAATTCAAGAAACAGGAATTGAATTGTAGTAGGCCTACGTTGGCTGGCTTATGGAGGGGAAATGAAAATTGAATTGAGATGTGTCGCATGTTCATTAATTGAGTCAATTATACACAATTCATTGAAATGGTTTCATCAATAATTTGTAACTCCATAAATCGGTGGAGTTTGAACAAATAACATTTTATTCAGTTTTGCAAGTGATGTAGAACAAAGTGATACAAACATGATGTTACTGAAATAAGTTTTGGATTTTGATCTCCATAATAATAATAAACGTTGATTTTCAACAGTAATTATTCTCAATCAGTGTTCTACTCTTTTGCTATCATTCTAAAGACATTTTGTAGTTATTTATACAGTATTTGTTTTACTAGTCTGATGGTGTGATTTGTGAGTAAATTTCAATCTTATGGTTTCCCTGATGTTTTTAGGTTGAACGATCAGTTGTTGGGGATTATAAGGGAGGGGGACTCTTGACTGTGGAATGAAGAACTAGACTAGTTGCTAACAGGTACGTTCAGTCATATTTCATTTTGTGATTTTTATTTTATAATTTCAATGGTAGGCCTATACATGTTATTATGTTGACTGTGACTGTTAGTGCTGCTGCGCTGTTGAAAATTTAATTTTTTTCAATTATTGTCAATTATAAAAACTCATAATAATATCTGATCGGCAGTACAAAGGTGTTGAGTCAAAACATAAGATTTTTCAGTAGAATAACTAGAGCTTTTAAATTCTCTTATGGAAGACTTTGAACAATTTCAAAATTAACACATTACATTCACTTGAATCGACAGTCTTGTTACTAATTCTTATCTGCTTGGTAATATATATTTAGAATATAATATTATACTTGGATGTTTTAAATATGTTGATAGAATTTATGCTTATTCAAATGTCATGTCTTTTGTACAATCCTTATCTCAATTGTATGTTCCTTATACTGCATTGAATTGATTACAATTATTTATGTAATGTGTTTGTGCAACAAAGTTTAACAACAATTATTGCAAGTAGCGTTTGATTCATCCAACTTGTCAATGTGCAAACAATCGACGAAGCTTTGATGGATTGAAGCCGCCTCAACCTGGCAGCTGCTAACGAATTGTTTGAATAGTTGAAATACCTCCTTACTCAACATCATGAAGATTATTGTACAACGTTTAGTTGACTATTATTGGTTGTTGATATGTTGAGAGTTAATAGATGTGGTTTACGTTTTACAGTGAGCAGAATGGGAGAGAACGAGGGAGAAGTTGAAGATCATCACTGCATGTCTCCGGAACATTCAAGCGAGCGAAGTGAGTTCTCACCACTTGAGACCTTCACTATGTCGCCTCGCGAAGTGAGTTCTCATCCCCTGTTGCAGTCTCCATTCATCTGGATTGCGTGGTGAGTCATCTTTAATATTTTATTTTTAGATATTTCTGTTACAAGACACTTGTGCAGCAGTACCTTTTTGCTCGAATAAAATGAGTTGAGACTTGAGCCGCGCCCACCACACAAAATATCACTTTTGCAACTTATAGGTTTCTTTTTTTTATAACACAATAATTAATTTCGTCAATGTCGAGAGTAAATTCAACTAGAAAACATTAAATTTATGCTATAGTGAGGTTCACGTTATAATGGCAGAATTTGATTAACATTGGTGTTGCTATCCTTGTTTATCATTTGACAGAGCAAATAGCTGTTTCCCTTTCTTGTTCCGCAATGTTGCCAGATCGTTTTTCAACAATGTAGAAATATAATTAAGCCTATTTAACATAATATTCAATCTCATTTATGAAAATTTATAATTAGATTTTATTTGAAAAATATTCTTTCTTGACTAGTAAAATATAATTGATGATTTTAAACTACAATGGACAGTTATTATTCTATCAGATATATTCTATAAAAGGCAGAGAATTTGCAACGATGTTCTATTTTTCGCCACTGTCATTGTAACGTGCACCTCACCTCCTCACTATAGTCGAGCAAAAATGAATAAACCATACTTGTATTTACCTTCGACATTTTGCAAGTTGTTGTGAATTATTATTCCATAATAATTATTTAACGTTATAATGAGATAATTATGATTGAGCACAAAAATTGTGTTGATGCTACTTGACATGCCTCGATTGTAATTTCATGGCGGCGAATAGATTGAATTTGAGACGAGTCGGCTGATTGCCGAACACCAACCTAATCAGCCAACCAGAAAGCTTCCTGCCCTACCGATTCGTCTGAAAAACCCTCGTGTGGCATTGGCCTTTATTTTTCTAAAGCTGCGTTTACACCAATTCTTATAGATTCTACTAGTAGGCTAAAATGTTCTTGTTTAAAATGGATTTGAATATTGTTTGATGTTGCACGTTAACTTGCACTTGATTAACAATTGGATGCTTGCAATTAATTATTGAGTTGAATTTCAAACTAGCATGCAATTAATAATAATTGTTATTATAGATTGCTAACTTGTATGGGAGTAGGGTTTGCTTGAATAGTTTCAGATTGACTACTTTCCAAAAGGTCGATTGCCTAATTTCTTGTTTATAACTTTCTTTTTCTTGTTAACTTTTCACCATGAGTGCCGGTTGCACAAAAGCCGATTAAATTTTAACCGTGATTAATTAATTCCACGAGAACCAATCAGAGAAGTCGTCCTATCAAAAAGGCCGTCTGATTAGTTCTCGTTAAATTAATCACGGTTAAAATTTTACCGGCTTTTGTGCAACCGGGCCAAAGTCTTTGGTTGTTGATTCTCTTCTCGGCTTGGCTTGTTCCACTCTGATGCCTCGCTTACAAACTTGACTGCTTTGCCTTTCAATCTTCTTCTGCATGATTTTGTCTTCAGTCCCTATTCATCAAAAATTGTCCTTTCTAGTCACTTTACGACAGTGGATTTTCTCTCCTGTTGTGACTGTTGGTTGCTTGCTTGTCTTGGTGCGCCTTTAAGATCCCCATCATTTCATTTCATCATTCATTTTCTTGTCATTTTTCACAATTTTATTGTTGACTGGATGGGCGAGAGAGAGAGAGAGAGCACGGCTATTTGGCATGAGACGGACGGTTCAGCATGGTTTGTTGATTGGCATTGAGTTGACGATTCAACCATGATCGTAATGTCGTCGCCCCTTTCATGTGTTACAGGAACGCGAGTTGGCGGCAGTCACATTAACTCTGGCATTCAATCACATTATTTCCATGTTATCAAATTATTCGGCATTTTATGATGTAGGCCTCATCTTACGTTCATCTTTTGATTTTATGTTTTATTCATCAGTAATTAAATCTCATTTTCTGTTTTTAAAATCATGTAGTTTTTGTTTTCATTTTATGTTTTATTCGTAAGTAATAAACTAACATTTTATGTTTACTATCATGTAGTTTCCTTTTTTATTTTATCCACTTGTTTATTATTTTGAAGGTATATTCCATGTGGGGGGGGGGCGGCTCCTGAGTGTTCAACTGTAGCCTTATGATTCCCTTCCCCAATACCACATATTATAATGGTGGAAATTAGAAGTAGTGGTATTAGATGTAGTGCCCCGCCCCCCTATCCAAGGATTCAACTCCTTCCATTATTACTTATCGTTGTGGATGTTGAGTAGTGTTGTGGCATATTATTCAGTGTAGTATTCAATGTTAGTCTGCATTCTTTTCACGTTTCAATACAGCTTGTCTGTACGCTGTTTGAGTGTTTTCACGCGTTAATTATCAACTTTTTATGGAAGTGAGCGTGAAAAGAAGCTCTTGTGGCGGCATACTCACATTACATTGAATGCTGCCCACTTGTGGGAATTGAAGCGGTGTTCGCTAGTGAAGAAATGTGATTGTGGCCACAGACTAATTCATGTCAAATTAGACGTTTTAATACACTAATCGTTGAAAATTATAGTTCTTACAAAATTACTTTTGACTTTGAGTGATATTCAGAGCAGAGAAAAGTAGAGGGGATGTTGCCGTTCCAAAGCGGCGGCCAGTGTTCTCTAACTTGTAGTGAGTGTTCAAGTGCTCATGATACGCATACAAAGTTTCCTCTCTGCAAGCACTGAGTCACTTGTAGTGAGTGTTCAAGTGCTCATGATACGCATACAAAGTTTCCTCTCTGCAAGCACTGAGTCAACTGAGTATAATCGACAAATTGGCAACTGCGCTTCTACCTATGACTCTATTCATCACTGTAATTGGCTGATATCCCTCCATTTCTCTGCTCCGCATATCTCTCCAAATCAAAAGTAATTTTGTATGAATTATTTATAGTTTTTCCAAAAATAGCTATCCTCTTCATAGATGAAGTGCTTACATTAAGGGCCGGCATTTAGCTAAGTTCTAGACTTTAAACAGCTGGAGTAAGAAAATTAACTTTTCCTACAGATACCTTGAAAAGTGACCATTTCTGCACTGATTGCAGGCCGCAAAGAATCACTTTTCCGCACTAGTGCGCAAAGTGAGTACTTTGCGTACTCCAGATTTGCAGCATGACAACGCAAAATAGTTAGTAGGTTAATGGAGCACCAGTGCAGCAAAATCAAAATTAAGTTGGTAACTGCACTCATAGTGAGGCCCACGTTATAATGGCAGTGGAGAACAGCGGTGCCTTGTCATTATGTGCCTTGATTATAGTCATTTCAATGCTTACATTAGATAAACCCCCTTTAAGCAGTCAGATAAATTTTCAATTGAAATACTAATCATTATAATTCAATTATTATTGCTCAATTTAAAATAAATTAAGGTTTTTATTAATGATAAAATTATACAGAAAAACATTTGATGGATTTCAGAGAATTTTACCCATAATTACCCACCTTTCATATTCAATGGTAACTGTAGGAAAAATTTAATGTGAAATACGTGCGCAAAGTTCGATTGCTGCACTCAAGAAACCATTCCGCCCTCGCCTACGGCTCGGGCGTAAACGTTTCTTTCGGTGCAACAAACTGTCACTTTGTGCACTAGTTGCATAAATAACTATTCCAAAACGGGGCGTAGTAGCAGTTTTCATTTTTTCATTTCTATAATTGAAAACGTTTTTCCTTGACGAAATTAAACATTCCTAAATAATTTAAAATAGCTGAAACTTTACACTATTTTCTCTTCATTTTATTTTGTGTTTAATTTTCTAGTTTTTTGAAATTCAATTCAAATGTGACTTTGACAATGACTACGACTACGCCCCGTTTCGGAAAGACAATTTTCTTACTCCAGCTGTTTAAAGTCTAGCTCTTTAAACTAAGCCAAATGCCGAGCTCGGAAACCAGCCCTTAAGAATACGAGTACAGTACATTTGTTTCACAAGAATAATAATTGATGTTTAAATATAATTTTATTTGAAATTGAACTTACTAGAAAAAAATGAGAGCAGAAAAGTGGTGGTAGTTTGCCCGTTAATTTGAATGTGTTTTGTGAGCGCCAATAGCAAGCAAGCACTGACTGTCGTCTGCAGACTATTGACAGAGCACAAAGGTGGCGCACATTGGAGCGAGGCGAGCTGGCACTATAACTACTTGAGACCACTTTCCATTACCTCAAATTAATTAATTACAGCTTGCAGTCTATTGCTCAATTAAGCGACTTTTGTCAGGTAATGGAAACTGCCTTTATCGGCCGACACTCACAATTGTCCTCCGATTGGCTGAGAATCGGCGGTTGGTGAGAATTAGCCAATTGTCAGAGGACAATTGTGAGTGTCCTCTCTTGATAGTCGCTTATATTATG
>NW_024092211.1:0-16283 GCF_014356525.2 Nilaparvata lugens | reverse complement strand
CCTATTCGCACACACATGTTTACCATTCAGTCTTCCCGTTAGTGGCCAGCCTAAGTAATTGCTCCTTTTGTGTTATATCTCACCAAGGCGGACACGAACGGACAAAAAATGACCGCTTTAGAATTGTAGTAGATGAAATGTTACATGTTTAATGAGATGCTAGATCAAGATGTGTACAGACTTGGAGCTCCACGAACAAGCGTATTTCATTCTGATACTACGCATATTAACATCTGTACCTTACTAGTCCAGTCACTATATACATTGGTGCATGCAATTTATTGTAATTCTGATTTTTTAATATATTATTTGATACATAAGAGAAGTTCAGAACCAATTTCTTCATGCAAAATGTCCTTGTGCTGATACAGAATGGCCAAAAACCTCGTATTTTCGGCACATTTTCGAGTTTTCAGCTGTTTCTGCCAAATCTCGTAATCGGATAGAAATATGCTCCCTCTTTTTTAGAACATAAAATTCTGAATAAAATGAGATCATTCGGAACTCTCTATCTCCAATGAGTACTGAGTTATGATTTTTCAAAAATGAGTGAAATTTAAAGGAAAAATCAATTTTGATGAATTTCAGTTTTGATCAACAATATCTCCGATTGTTACATTTAGATGTATAATTCAAAATCCCTCTGGGCGTATTTCTGTGCTTACAATCTGAGATCAGGGAGAACGCTCTATCTCATAGATTTCCAGGTACACCTGACAACATGCTCCTTGCATTGTGAAAAACACCTAATTTTCAGCTTCAACCATCATCACCAACTACATTGTCCTCACATTGATATTTCGCACAATGACATAAGTTCATGAGATCATGTTCTATGAGAATCACCGCAAGATGCACTTCATTTCAGTATTTCTAGTGAAGAGGCACGCTTAGGACACCTCAAGGATCAAAATTTCAAACACTTATAACTTTTGACACAATGCTCAGATTTCATCGTACTACACTTATTCTTCTCGGCTCGTCAAGGCGGTCCCAAATCATACATTATAAGTCAAAATTGTCGAAAAATGAAAATTTATTGTTGATTGTACTTTAGCCCATATTCCAATACACAAAAAATGGCTAATTTCTATATTCAATCCGATTACGAGATTTGGCAGAAATAGCTGAAAACTCGAAAATGAGTCGAAAATACGAGGTTTTTGGGCCATTCTGTATCTTGCACAAGGAAATTTTGCATGAAGAAATTGGTTTGGACTCCTCTTATGTACCCAAATAATATATTAAAAAATCAGAACCACATAAATTGCAAGCACACCCCCTTTTTTATGTCTATATTGACTGGACTATACTGCCTCTGTACAAATACAGATATAATCAGCTGATGAAAAGTGATATGCGCGTGTTTCGTGGTGCTCAAGACTGTAAGCAGCTTTAGACGAATCCGGAGCGTAGTGCATTTTCTATCAAATTGTGTCTTGTGACGTCACCCTTATCGGTAATTTCTGTTCCAGATTCCAGCGCTACCACCTGACATAGAACAGAGTTCGGCCAATTTCGGCCTGGCGCACTGAGCAGTCGGTTGAGACGCGCCCTGGGTTTGCGTCGCAGTGAGCTTCCTGCTCATATCTACCAGATGCGAAACCTCGGTTATCCACCCGGCTGGCTAGAGGAGGCCAAGATTGTACACTCCGGACTGCTAGTTTTCGATAGCAAGGGCAAGAGTGAGTGCTTCAACAATGGTTTTGTATTTTTTTTTTTGTAAAATGAGAGATGAAAACTTGAAGCTCAATGTCATCCTAAAGGGGCGTAGTGAGGTCCACGTTATAATGACAGTATTTGATCAACTTTGGTTTTGCTATCCTTGTCTATACTTCGACAAAGCCAGTGGTACTATCCTTTTCTAGGTTCACAACGATGCCAATTATGTTTCTGACAGTGTAGAAACACTAATCAATGCAGAGAATCGGCATCGCTATTCTCCTATCTTTATCTACTGCCATTATAACGGGACATCACTATAGTCAAGTTCACTTAAATTCAAGTTTTGCATAAAATTAATGTATTTTGCAACTTGAAGTAAGGTTTTCAAGAACAGGAATTTGAATCCACTATACCATTTTAGACCCTTCTTCAAGCTTCATTGTTTCAAGTGGATGTTAAACTGTTTGACTTTTGGATTCACCTTAAATCTTTTCTTTTTCTTACAAATGCCTTTATACTCATAAAGTCGTATTACATGTACGATATAGAAATATGTCTACTTCCGAGTTATTATTATTTTAACTTGAAAAAATTTATAAGACTATTCATAGTCAGCATATAAAACATGACTCTTCATATTTTTCAAGAAATTTACGATTCTGTCAAAAATAATATGGGATAAAATAAATATATTCATCGATTACCTCCATGTGTGATCCTCATAAAAACGTAATGTCTTCATAAGCAGGATAAATGCAAATATATACAAGACAGTATATACTGGAACTACTTTTACTGTATACTAATCCTTTCAGAGAATAAAGTTGATAATGGTTATTTTCTGTCTTTTATTCCAGCCGTTTAAAGAGAAGGAAGAAGACGAGGATGGAGAGCTGATTGATTATGAACAGAGGAGTAAATACGACATCAATAAACTGGTCGAATATCCTGGCTTCAACGTGCTAGCAGAGGGCCGAGTTGAGATGTGAGTAGTCGTTTTACTTCAATTTTTATCGTTGTTCTTGAATCTATCATATTTGCTACATAATATTAGTAATCTCTTTTTGAATTTGAACTAGTGAAAAACTAAGCAATAAAGCATGAAAGATATATAGTAATTTGCTACATATTGAAATTTTCTATCTACATTTGAACCAGTTAATAAAGTTTTTATTGCTTTGTCCATTATGAACAGCTATAATATTATGCTACTTCAAGTTTTAACACTAGAATCGCGACTTGCAGACTATGTAAATAATTGTGATTCAATTTCCACAATTTACTATTAATTTCACAATTATATTCTCTGCAAGTCGTCATTCTAGTGTTAAAACTGATTATAATTTGCTAAATAAATTAGTAATTTCTTTTCACAATTATATCATCTAGTGAAATAGGAATTTCCACGAACAGTCATGGCAGGATCTCCATTGCAATCTCATATTTGCCTCGTTAATTCAACCTTTATTCAATTCACATTTACACACAATAAAAATACCATTTCTGATTGAAATACGAAAACAGGCTTCTTGTGGAGTTTGTTGAATCGGATGAAGAGAGAAAAAATACCTAGCCAACTATGGTTTCCCATGTAATAGGCTGGTAGAGTGTAACTATAAAGTAAGGAATGAAGGAGTGAAGAGGAGTGATAAAGGGAAAAATGGAGAGGAAGAGAAAACAAGATACTATAGTAAGATCCACATTATAATGGCAGTGGAGAAAGATAGGAGAACAACGTTGCCGATCCTCACTGTCTTGTCAATGCCTTCTATTATAGACGGTACAGGTTTTAATTATGTAATATCAACTGTTCATTCTCGTTTAAAATAATCAATGATATTTTATTAAGCAAAAATTATATAATTTGATGATATTTATTATTCTCTTTTTTACAATGAAGCACAGATTGGGAGAGAAAAACTAAGAATACCTTGTATGGTACAGGTTTATTAATATAATATCAACTGTTCATTCTTGTTAAGCATTGATTGTAATCAATAATTTTATATTCTGTATATTGTAATCAATTATATTTTATTAAGCAAAAAATCAATAATATGATGGCTAATTTATTTTATTGATTCTTTTTTTACAATGAAGCACAGATTGGAAGAGAAAAACTAAGAATACCTTGTACTATTTCTCTCCCAAATTAGGCAACATTAAAAGTCCAGATGAGGTTATGTCTTCTAGATTTCTACAAAATTTCAGTTCAAATATATTTATACAAACATTCTTTTGAATTTAGATGCTCCAATACAGAATAATAATAATAATAATTTATAACACTCAGTTATTTTTAAATAGAGAATATTCACTTATTAGAGAATTTTAAACACGAAACAAAAACAAACTTACTCATATTTTTCAATAATGTCATAATTAATTTTCATAATTAAGATTAATATTTTGTTAATTAATTAGTAATTATTCTACATTGTTAAAAGCCGATATGGCAACAGAGAAAAGCCAAAAAATAGATTGCGCTATCCGCTTTGTTGAATGATAGACAAGGATAGCAATACCATTGCTAATCGAACACTGCCATTATAACGTGGACCTCACTATAGTAGAATTTATAAGCGAGTCCACTTCTAATAAATATGAATGAATGACTCGCGAGCACAGATTGAACTGGGAAACCCATGTGGAACGAATGCCAGATACTAGGATTCAAAGGCTGTCATGAATATAGACCCTACGGTAGAAGGAATATTGGCAGACCTCTAAAAAGATGGTAGATAAATAGTTATATCCTTTAAAACCGGAACGGTGGTATGCCTAATCCTGGAAAGAAGAAGAGAATGAATGAATGAATTTATTTTGCCAAAACCAAATACAAAATAGCTTTACAAAAAATATATAAGTATATGCTACTGCACTTAAACTAGTAGTTCTGTGAACAGTAGACCTCGCGCTCAAGTTACATTGACCTGTTTGTTATGTTTTCTCAAAAATTAATAATAATATTTATCAATTTAAAATGTCTAGAAAAAAATCCTAAATAGACATAGAGCTCTCTGTCCGATTACCGTGACGTGTCGTCCCGGAATGTGAGTATGAGCGCTGTTATCAGGTCTGGCTGCAACTGTCTACAACGTTGATGGGAATATAAATTTACAAGATGTTCAATGTTTTTGAACGGGTAGTATATAGTCCAATAGACCAGCTGTATTTATGATGAATAACTCTATAGTCTGATTTTTACTCTAATATTGGCGTATGAAGAAGGCTCCTTTTTCCTTTTATATTATCCTTGAAATGCAAAATTTCCGAAAATCTGTATATACGTCGACGCGCAAATAAAAAGGAACATACCTGTCGAATTCATGAAAATCTATTACCGCGTTTCGCCGTAAATGCGCAACATATAAACATATAAGCATTTTAAACATTAAGAGAATGCCAAACCGTCGACTTGTATCTTAGACCTCACTTCGCTCGGTCAACTAAGATACATACATAAAATTAAGGAAATGTTAATTTATTTAATTATATAACTAAAGAAATGAATTGCATTCAATAGCTTGAGCAAAATCTTCATCCTCATGCTATCAAATTGGTATGATTTGAAAATTGAATTGGATCATGATTTTATTTATTAGCAATGGGAGGAATACGGGTCTGTGCCGATGCTGGAGCGTCACAGCCTGGAGCATATGGTCAGTGTGCTGATGCCAAACGCTGCCAAGGCCTACAAGCGGCGCAAGATGAACAATATTCCCGCTACCACTGTCGAATCTGAGGTCACCGTTGAGGATATGGACGCTGAGGAGACGCCAGGTAACTATAGTGAAGTCCACGTTATAATGACAGTTTTGATTAAAATTTGTGTTCTATCTTTGTCTATCATTCCAGAAAGCTTTTTGTGGTTGCCATGGAAAAAATTGTAATGTGGAATTTTCAGCTTCAATATTATCATAAATTGTTTCATATTTGTTCGCTTTTTAAATGTGAATTTGTGCTTAGAAATAAGTTTCTTCAATTTTAAACTTTATAAAATAGAAACTCAGGAAGTGAAAGTGCTAATTTTTAGTGAGAAAACATGAAGAACCCAATATATAACCTATAAACTTGAGTGTTGATAGGAAATGACATTATGTTTAGTCATTGAAAAATATATCTCTTGGTGAATAATATATGATTGATTATTTTGAACAAGAATGAACCGTTGATATTCATCAGATAAACCGATATCAGCTATCCTCTATAGAAGGCATTAGCAGGGCAGAGAATCGGCAACGATGTTCTCTTATCTTTCTTCACTGCCATTATAAGTAAACCGTATATATAATGTTCACAATAACATACACCGTGTAATGTTAGTATTAATTTATTACAGTTCAAGAACTGTTTATGTTTCTGGTATTTGTTTAAGACTTTCTATAATTTCAATTCAAGTTCTTAATAGTTCAAGAAAAATTAAATCTTAACACAAAATCTCATCAACTTCGTGACTTTGATTTCATTTCTTCAGGAGACAACGAATAAAATCTATAAAAATATTTGAATGAATCACTTATGAATTTAGTAAATATTCTAGGTACTCCTGAAGAAAAGAAATCAACGTACGTTGATCGTAGTTGATGATACATGTTACGAAGTTGATGATACAATTTGTTCCAAGATTTAATTTTTCTTGAACTATTAGGGCCGTTCCCGAGCTCGGGATTTAGCTAAGCTCTAGACTTTAAACAACGGAGTCAGAAAATGGCTTTCCGAAACGGGGCGTAGTCACAGTCCACGTTTAAATTAATTTCGAAAGCTAGAAAATTGAACATCGTAGTCTATTGAACATAGTGAACATAGGAGTCTATTTTTTCTCCAAGAGAAAAATAGTGTAAAGTTTCAGCTATTTTGATTTATTTATGAATGTTTCATTTCGACAAGGACAAAAACGTTTAAATATTTTTATTTATTTATTTATTAGGTTAGCACAAACAATACAATGATCGGAAAAGAAAAAACAGGCTATTGCCCAAAACTTTCAATTTCCTGATTTAGTTTCAAATTGTCCAAATATATAAATATATAGGTTATGTCCATTCAATTATATTTATTATTTAGCGTATGGCAGATACACAACAAATATATAATAGCTCCTGAGTCTCAAATGCTACAAATATACACTGTTATTTCCAATTTCTTTGAGATGTTGTGTATTTTTCAGTCAGGAGAACATAAGTTGACCGCCATTATTTGCTAGTCCATTTAGCTTTAACCAATGTCACCATGGAGGTGAACTAGCATGCACATATTTGAGTTATGAAAACTGATTGCTGGAACAATTTTGAGGTTAAAGAAGGTTGAACTCAATCCAATTATAGAAATTAAAAATTATCATAAAAACTGCGACTACGCCCTGTTTCGGAAGCCAATTTCTGACTCCAACTGTTTAAAGTCTAGAACTTAGCTAAATCCCGAGCTCAGAAAGCCGGCCCTGATAGTTCAAGAAAAATTAAATCTTTGGAACCAATTGTTACATCAACTTCGTGACATGTACCATCAACTACGATCAAGTAACGTGATTTCTTTTCTTCAGGAGACAACGAAGAAAAATATATATATTTGAATGAATCAGTTTATGAATTAGTAAATATTCTAGATAAATACTTAATGAATAAATGATATATTAATTGTAAATCTCTTTTCACAGCTACCACTCTCCTACCAGAAGACAATTGCCGTTTCATTCCGCCACTACCTGACTCTGACGACACCCCTCCTCCTCCTCCTCCACCACCTCCTCCGCCTCCTCCCGAGGAGGGGGAGATTCCCTCCTCACCATCCTCACCTGGACCGCCTCCTGAGATCAACTCATCCAATGAGGAGGCTTCTCAGCTGAATGAGGAGGTATCTCAGCCAGCAACCAGCACTCAGCTGAATGAGGAAACCTCACAGCCCGCTACCATTGAAGATGCCTCAAATATTTCCAATGTGGAGAGCGTAAGTTAGATTGAAAAATCGTTGTTACTAATATAGATTTACTACAAACTGTTAGTTGACCGAGCGAAGTGAGGTCTAAGATTCAAGTCGACGGTTTGGCATTCCTCTCAAGTTTAAATGTTTATATGCTGCTCATTTACGGCGAAATGCGGTAATAGATTTTCATGAAATTTTTAACAGGTATGTTCCTTTTTTGATTGCGCTTCGACGTATATACAAGGTTTTTGGTAATTTTGCATCTCAAGGATAATATAAAGGAAAAAGGAGCCTCCTTCATACGCCATATTAGAGTAAAAATCAGACTATAGAATTATTCATCATAAATCAGCAGACAGTGATTACACAGATGTGGGAGAAGCCGTCTATTGCTGTATTTCCATAAGGTCTATAGTTTCAATCAGGATATGTGGATGAGAATACTGCGTGAGGTCCACTGTTCACAGAACTACTTTTAATTACTTATGAATGATATCAATGCCTCCCATTCAACCAATGACATTGTACCGATTGAGAATGAATTTGAACTTGAATGAAAACCAAACTTGAATGAGAACAAATTGAACCAAAGTATTCAACTAATTGAGATTCAATTATAGAAGACTAGCAGACGTGCTCCACAAGGCTCTAATTAAAAACTTGACTAACTGAAAACTTGACGTACTGAAATCTTGAAAAATTTTATTAGACCTATAACCATCCTCAGTAGATTTAGAATCTATACACAAAATTTCAAGTTTATCAATTCAGAAGTGATGATACGTCATTAGTGAATTTCCTATCCCGTACATGTATAAGCCAATTCTTTTCTTTATTATATTATAGATAACTAGTACCCTTGTAATCTTTCTTTATAATTATACTGTACATGACGAGTTTCAACCTTCATGCCATTCTCAAGTGTTTCTTCTTTTATAATATTATTTAGTACTAATTTAGATTCACTTTCATACAGATCATAGTTGAACAGTCAGCGTTGTTCGGAAGGGAAGTGTTGACGTTATCTATAAGGAATGTTGACGGTTTGAATTGAATCTCATTTATCTTGTTATCTAGTATTATCAGTTTTATTATTAGTGTCAATCAGTGTTATCAAGCAGTGCAGCTCTTAGAGATTTTATAGAATTTTTATAATGATGGAAATATCTATAACAGTATAAAGAAAAGAATTGGCTCAAACATGTACAGGATAGGAAATACACGAATGACGCATCATCATGGTCTGAACTACTAATGGACTGTAACTTGAAATTTCCTTAAAGACTCTTAATTTATCAGGATATTTGCGGTGCTCCTATTTTTGTTTGAAATTTTTCTCTAGAGCACTATTTTCTACCCACTTATTTGGTAAGTAATATTTTGTAATATTACAAATTATAGCTATATTTCCAGTTTGTCATAGTTTTCAGTCTATGTAGTTTTCATTCGTCAAGTAAACAGACCCTTGCGGAGCACGGGTTACCTGCTAGTCATGAATTAAAATCATCAATAGTTTTATTTATCAAGAAAAACGTGTGCCCTTTATTATTCGGATAGTTTTATCTCTACGTATTTTTGGCATACTTGACTACTTACTAACGTATTATATTCGTAGATAAAATGCCTATTTTACGTACTACTTAAAGTAGTTTCCTCGTTGCTTACCTGATTCTGACTTAATTTCCTGTATGTGTAATTGTTGTGTTTGCTTCTACTCTCTAGTAGTGCATTGTTGAAAAAAAGGAACGTAAATTTGTTCGATTTTCATCTGAAATTTGTTGCAGCAGGACTCGCTCTCTGAGCGAACTGGAAGACCGTAAACGCGAACTGATGAACCAGCTGCACGAATCTAGCTCATCTTCCACCTCCACAAAAGACAATCTTCAAACGCCATCTGTCGACAGAATAAGAAACCAGAGCTGAGCACTCCGTCTCCCTCGCATGGCAAAATGGTGTCGGCGATCTGGGAACCCCGATTTTGAAAGTTTCTCGCCGTTCAGTAAACTGCCGTCGTCTGAAGCGTTTTCCAAGAACATCTGTGATGTGATAAACTTGAAAACCTGCCGGATTCAACCGGCGTTTATGAGAGGATGGTTGGTTTTATAAGCAAAGTTCGGCGGCTGTTAAACGTATACAACAGGAGGATTAAACTGGTTTTGAAAATTGTGCATACAATAGTAGGATCAAACTTGGATTTTGAAGATCGAGGATCAAACTCTTTTAGAAACTTGTATATATACAACAGGAGCATTGAACTTAGTTTTTGAAAACTGGAATTAAATTGTTCGTTAGGTGTGAGAAATCTTTAAAACCTGTACCGTGCAATGGTATTTCTATTACACAGATCTTTGCAGTTAAATTCTTATTGAAACTGTTTGTTAGATGTGACAAAGTTGATCTTGTTAGATGTGAAGCCTTCTAAGTTAGAACGTGCAGTTAGAATCTCAGTTTCAATATTTTACAATAAAACGTTGATAAAATTTGTTCATTTGAAGAAGTCTTTGAACTTATATTTATTATATCATTGCAACGTGCATATATAATATAAAAAATATCAGTTGATATTTCAATGAGCTTTGCAATAAAAAGTTGGTTTAATTTGTTCATTAGAACAATCCCTCGAACTTATATACGATGAAAGTAGATTTCTACTCTAAAGATCTTCACTATAAACTTTTGATTGTATTATTAGTATAATGCTAAGAACATTTGAAAGTATACAACTGATGGACTGGATATTGATTCCATCAACTCCTACAATCATTTTTTTAAGTTGTTTGAAATTTTGAGGAAGTTGTGGATACACAGACTATATCAATGTTATTGATTTTGAATACTTAATTTTTATCGAATTTTGATTGAAATTGTTATAAGTGACAGGCTTTGAAAGTACTCAACTGGGGGGCTAAAAACGTCAATTTATTTTTGCAATAAATTTTTTATTGCAGTTGGATTAGAATTGTAAGTGAAGTGTAGTGTAACAAATGTTTGAGGACTAATTTAGTTGTACTCTACGATTAAAATGTTGATCGCAGTTGGGCTGTTGAAATTGTCAACAAAAGCGTTTTGAGACTAAGTAATGTCGATTTTCTAGAATATTTCAATTGGAGATCGTTTCAAATTTGTAGTTGGGTGTGCAAGGATGAAAGCTTCCTAGTTTGTTGAAACTAGAAAAAGTGAAATCACCGTAAATAGGAATAGGGGAGACTGAGAAACAAATTTTGTAAAACTGAAATTGATATTTTACATTTGATCTTATATGCAAAACTTGTAATACTGGAGTTCTATAATTAATAAGTTTTAAGGATTCGCATTGAGTTGTAATTATGATACCGAAGATCTTGTTGGCTAATTGAACTTGATAGTACAATAAATCAGTACAAATTTAAAATATGTAATAGAATCTAGCCCCAGTTTGTGAATCATAATAGCAACTCCATTAGTGTCGTGATTATTGTATTAGAATTTAAAAATTGATAGGGAATCCAATGATATTATGTGGCAGGAACATTCAAAATAAATAACTAAGGCTAAACTCCCACTCAGGCGACTCAGGCGAGAAGAGACTCGAGTCTAGTCGAGAGCATGTTTTCCAAATGGTGACACTCAGACCAGTCGAGCTAGTCTCCGCGACGTCACCATTTGAAAACACATGCTCTCGAGTAGAGTCAAGTCTCTTCTCGGCCTGAGTCGCGTGAGTGTGAGTGAGTCAATTCCATGCTCAATAAGTCCTAGTTTTTAGAAAATATCATAACACCATTATAAGTTTGACTCCCTCCACCTGTATTCCAACACTTATTTGAAGCATCCAAATATGCTTAACATTGTATATACCCTGTTTATTTAACCTCAGAGAATTTGATTTTTAATTTATTCCAAGTAAACTATTCATTTTATATGTTATCGATGAATGCATTGTTTTTACTTCACTGGTTGAATTAAAAGAATATAACCTTCAAGTATAAAAGTAGACATATGTTTGACAATTGTTTTGACTTGGTGATAAACAGGACAAGAGGTCCAATGAGACCAAGGCAAAACGATTATCACTCATTCCGCAACTTATTTTTATGCTCAAATTTCTAGTGTATTAATAGCTTTTCATAAGATTTGAAAAATGTAATGTTGACCTTATAATGCTATTATTATTGTAATATTAAGTTATTGTACATATTTTGGAATATGCCCTGATAAAATGAATGTGTTCTTGCAGATTTACTTGTATTTCTTCAGAAATAGTTATAATAATTTCGAGTAACCTGGCTGGTTTAGGTCTGGTATCTGAGTTTTCAGGTTGAACCTGATCAATTCTTCAAAAAATCATAGGTACACAAAACTTGTCAATTTATTATAATTATTGTAACAATTAAGTTATCATTTAATTTATTCTATATATATTTATGTGAGGTCTTTTTGTAAGCTGTGTAACTGATTGAAAAAGTGTCATTAATATTTAGTCTATCAATATTTTTTAGGATATCATTGAAATTGAAACTATAATTTAGTTGTATCGAATGAACGAAATTAATACCAATGTACTTTACACTAATTACTGCAAACACTTCAGTAAGTGATCTCCGAACCGAGATCCAAGCAATTTTCGGCAAAGCCTGTTGAATTTTCGTATCGTATTTATTTCTTAATAAATAATAATAATTATTTTATATTTATCTTTCAATCATTCAGTAGTATATCATGATTGGACAAGTAAAATAAACATCAGTGTCTTGTAACTTCTCTATTAGTCTAAATAAAAGTATGGAAAAAGTACCTTAGCCATAAGATCTTATCTTGTATTATAATGAATTTTAATTGGAAATAAATTAATTTAATCTTTTTAAAACAATTGTTTTGCTATATTTTTATTACTTTAAATCATGTAGTAGGAACATTAAATTGAATTGCATTTAATTAACTGAACGAAAGAGTATTCTTATTATAAGACCTACAGCAATCAAGAGATTGAGAAGCATGTCTTATAAGTATTCACATTTTGTAAATAGTATAAATCCTCATCAAGTTTATCGAATGTATCACCTACCTTCAAGTAAACCGAATAATTAAATTATTAACAAATTTTATTTTATATTGAGCGAATCTGTGGACTAATATGAGAGTAAAGTAAACGAATAGCTTAGCAGTTGACATGATTCAATGTTCACTTGTTAGGAATAAATGAAAGAAAGAATCTGTACATAAATTTATTCTTACATGATAGATTATAAATATTATTAAGGTCTGAATACTAATGATAGATAGAGGGTGACCGGCTTGAAGTCATTATTTTCAATAATTTCATTCATAGTTATTGGGAATATTGCCCCCTGTGGGTTGGGGAGCTTTGAGTCCAATATCGTACCGTACTCAAGAATGTGTCGTAAACTATAATTCACCCATAGTATCCCTGCTTGTCGTAGGAGGCGACTAAAGGCAACTCCAGAAGTGGCCTTGCCTTCAACCCACGGGATCAACTGGGAAAAACTACTGGTTCTTGTAAAGGACACACGTATTGGTTTGCCTAACATACTACTTGGGAACACAGTAAGCTTCGGTTGACGTGTAGGGTTCTTTGGATCCTTGAATCCGTCTCTTCAATAATAATAATAATATTGTGGAATCTCCTATCACTTCAAATATCGGGGGCACCGAGCTTCGCTCGTTATTTTTACTTTCCTTGCCCTATTACCATAGGTAAGGAAAGTATTAATTTCCGAAAAAATTAAGGTACCCAAATTTCTAAATTTCTATACGTTTCAAGGTCCTGAGTCCAGAAACGTGGTTTTGGGTATGGGTCTGTATGTGTGTGTGTGTGTGTGTATGTGCGTCTGTGTACACGATATCTCATCTCCCAATTAACGGAATGATTTGAAATTTGGAACTTCCCCTTAAGGATCCGACACGAACAATTTCGATCAAATGCAATTCAAGATGGCGGCTAAAATGGCGAAATTGTTGTCAAAAACACGGTTTTTCGCGATTTTCTCGAAAACGGCTCCAACGATTTCGATCAAATTTATACCTAAAATAGTCATTGATAAGTTCTATCAACTGCCACAAGTCCCTATCTGTAAAATTTCAGGAGCTCCGCCTCATCTATGCAAAGTTCAATTTTAGATTCCCAATTATTAGGCTTCAGATACAATTTAATCGAAAAAATTCAAGTGGAAAAGATTGAGCATAAAAATCTCTACAATTGATGTTTTGTAACATTTTCACCTAAAATTAAAATAATAAGCTCGAAATGGGAAATTATTCCAGAGATAAAAGCACCAAGAGTTGGCACAAGATGGAGTGAAGAAGAAAGCTGCATTTTCTCAGAGAATGAAAAGCTGGTGGGCGAACAAGAAAACCGCCAAGTCTAATAAAAATCGATGATCATGATTCTACTCAGCGTCTTCCACTTCAGGAGCTCTTTGACTAATAATAATAATAAGCTCGAAATTCGAGAAAATGTGATTATGCAAACTATTGGCAACTGTTGATTCTATTTAATCATTCACTATGAAGAGATAGCACACATCGTGTGTCTCCAGCGTTATTGTCCTGTCACCAGCTGGCGAAGATCTTAGAAGAGTAGACTCTCATGCGCGTGAACACTAGCGCCAGGTGATCAATTTTCATAACGGCAAGGAAAGTAGTGTGAGTGCGCCACACCAGATTTTTATTTATATTTTAGAGAAAACAATATTATTCTCTAAAATGATCGTGTTTATATTTCACAGCCGGCTATATGTCATCTTAAGAATTTCGGGGATGCTATATTTTGATTTTTCACATACACACTCTCTCACTCACTTTTTTACTATCCACAGCTATTCCAGCCAAGGATTAATATTATCCTTTTAATGTTGTTCAGCGAGTTTTCCGAAGGATGAGACTTAGTGCAATCGAATTTTTATATCATGAACCTACTATGTTCCTAATTTCGTGAAAATCGTGCCGTTTTCGAGATCCGTTGAACATAAATAATCAGATATAAATATATAAAAATACAGAAATTGCTCGCTTAATATAGGATAAATTAAGTTTATGTTATCTGTCTGAAGATAATAATTTTATCAGCCTACTCTTTGATGGTGACATCCCCAGGGTTTTGAATTTGCCGCTTTCACATACCACCGCTATCTGGTTGCTTGCTATTGGTCGCTTCACGACCAATGGCGGCCCAACAAGTTTTTCAGCTGGTTCGCTGGGTGCTGGTTATCATCTGTTGTCATTTCTGTTTGTTGTTCTCATCAAATTCCCTTCAAAATTATTTGTGAAAACGTATTCTGCAAAGAACAAGTGCTTATTGTGCTAAGGAATCTTTGACAAGTGTATTCTTCAATTTTATTCATCCATTTTTGCTTGAAATCTACCTCATAAACCGTTTCAAATAACTGTAAGTAATTGTGTCGCAATACTGCTATTGCCGAGTATTTGTTGACTTTGAACTCTGATTGTTTATTGTTTACTTATTTTTATAGACAATTCATCGTTTATTCATGCAACACTTGCTAATATTTTTCTTTCTGATTTTATCAATATCATTTCTTTAGTAAATTAGCTCTGAACAGCTGTTGCGCTGGCCTAACCTTGTTTTAATTTTAATGCGAATGCGTAACGTAATTACTGTATTTTTATTTCAGTCAATTTGACACACATTTAAAATCCTGATAATTCATACCACATCCTTCTCTTATCTAACTCAAATCTCAAATTTGTTCCTTCCTCTTTTTATCAATACAGTAGAGTCACGTAGAGTGGCACGACATCTATTCTATTATTTTGCAAGTGATGTATGTGCAAATTATCATAAAACTATGTAAACCGCTAGGATAAAACAGTTTTTGATTTGACTGGATACATTTTATTTGTTGATTTAAAAAAAATAGTTTACATTTGTTTTTAGATCATAGAAATATTAAATAAGCAAATTATTCTTCATTAGGTTTTTCTTATCAAAATAATCGTGAAAGAAGTGTGTTCAAAATTCAAATTCGATTAGGACTGAAAGCATAGCTCATAGGTACCGTATGTTTTACAGTCGATAATAAAATTGTAACGTTACCCATTTGTAAACTTAAACACGGTTGCACAAAAGTCTATTAAATTTTAATATCAATTAAATGCCATTAGAGCCAATCTGAGAAGCCTTCTTTTCAAAAAACGTCTGATTGGTTCTCTTGGAATTGAATCATGATTAAAATTTAACCAGCTTTTGTGCAACCATAGTCATAAAAATCGTTCCTTATTTGTTGTAATTTACCAAAATATATTTTAACTTGACTTTTAAGTGATGAGAAAATAGGATGCAGTTATATTGTAACTTTCATTCCAGTCGCATTTTCATGTTATATAGGTAATATTTTATAAAAATAGATAAATTTATTTTCTCCAGATCACAAAATGGATCCATGTGAATGCATCATGAATCATGAGATGGCGATGAGGAGACTCCTGTCTTTCGTAAGTATTACGTAAATAATTTTGCCTTCATAAATGGTAGACTCATTCTTTGTAATTGTATATAAGTTAATCTTGGTGAGAAAAGGACAGAAAAGTTATATTAAAAGTAAAGAGTTAGATTTTTTTCTTGTTAGAGCTGGATGTCAGTCAACTTATCTCATAACCAGTACTTAGTGAAGCTGGTATCAAGCGGTTACCGTTCCAACGAAAGCACCGTGATCACAGCGCTTAATCTATTTGATTAGAAA